>NW_020327764.1:0-17577 GCF_001858045.2 Oreochromis niloticus | reverse complement strand
CAAACCTCGCTCGTGCTCTTCTGCTGCACTTTCCGCTTCCTGCTGTATCTTTCATTGGCCACCTTGACTCAAGTCAACTTTTCCTCTTGCACTCTTCTCACTTCTAATCCTGTTGCCACCTCTGAAGGCCCCGATCTTCTTGTTGACAAGCTCTTTGATGTCCTTTGTTTGGCTAGCGCACAATCTACCGAAGACAAAACCAAGAGACTTATTTCTCAATAGGGATGCAAGTAAAAAGAGAAAACGCTGGACAAGCAGAGTTGTCTAAACAGTGAACATCAATTCCCTTGTGACCAAAGAAGCAAAAGACCCATGTTTCCGCCCGGTTTCGGACCGGGGACCTTTCGCGTGTGAGGCGAACGTGATAACCACTACACTACGGAAACCCCGCAGGCCTGTTTGTTTAGCTTTCCAATGTGTCTCACTGAGTAAGCTCGCAATCTGACAAATCTGGTGGCATGTTCCTATCATGGCCTTGAAGAAAAGGAGCCATTGAGAAGAGACAGACGCAGTCTAGCAAGGAGTCTGAACTGTAGTCTCGATGTTAGGCTCACTTAAACGTTTGACATTTAGGAGTTCACTAAAGCAAGCACAGCTCAACATGTGCTGCCCTAAGAACCCAGAACCTCTGGCAGCAGAACTGTTGCCTAAAGTGGCCATTGTTTCATTGCCTTGTGCATTGGCTGAAAATAGGCCCAAGTCCTGTGCAGGCCACCTAGAGCCACTCATTTCCAAGAGCTTAGTCTGTGCCTCCATCTTCAGGAAATATGGTGACGGAGATGTGTTGATTTGTGTGAATTCTGTTGAAATTTGGCCATAGAGAACTCTTAGCAAGACCAGCATCCAAAGGTTACAAATGTCAGAGGCCTGTACCAGATTTGAGTACTTTCTCTCGTCTGTGTCCCAAACAGCAGTAGAACCCCACAAGTTCAAGCAGTGCCTGCAGTCAGACACTTTTATATCAGGACGCATAAGCAAAGAAGCATGTTTCCGCCTGGTTTCGAACCAGGGACCTTTCGCGTGTTAGGCGAACGTGATAACCACTACACTACGGAAACGGCGCTGGCATACCTGTAGTCATTAAAGGAGCATTTTAATGCTTTCTTACATTTTTGGACTTTGATGACAGATCATGTAGGACTAGTGAGAAGGAGGGAACTCCCATTTGTGTCATTTTTCAAGCATTCCCCCACTTATGGCTAGATTGACAATGCAAATTGTGATCTGGAGATAGCATCTGTTCTCATGGAGCTGATCTTGTTGTTAACAAGCTCTTTGATGTCCTTTGTTTGGCAAGCACACAATCTACAGAAGACAAAACCAAGAGACTTATTTGTCAGTAGGGACGCAAGTAAAACAGAGGAAACGCTGGACAAGCAGAGTTCTCTTGGACTAGCAACTCTTCTCATGGGAGCTCTTTCCGAGAAGACCTTTTTGACTTGTGAGCGCACAGGTGGAATTCATGTTTCTTCAAGCCCATTATAGGACTAGATTATTAGATTGACTAGGATCTGGTGTGCGATTAACGTGTGCGTGGTCATTCCAGGTAAAAGGCTGCGCAGCGAAGGAGACTGCTCACTCCCCGTCGGGGAATCGAACCCCGGTCTTCCGCGTGACAGGCGGAGATACTGTCCACTATACTAACGAGGACCTCTGAAGGGCCACCGTGGTCACGTCAAGCTGGGATTCGCAGCAGGTATGACAGGTAAAATTTGGCTGGCCGTGTAGAAATCCCCATCAGTTTACCAGGAACTGCACTACTACACTTTATGCCTGTTTGACACAGAGCTTTTCTCTGCTTCAGGCAGGGTTCCATGTGTAATGGTTAGCACTCTGGACTCTGAATCCAGCGATCTGAGTTCAAGTCTCAGTGGAACCTCATTTGGCTTTCTAGCACTTTGCTCCACGGTACATTAGCATTAGCACACGCTAGCGTGAGAGTCTAGTCAGTTAAAGAGCAAGTTAGTGGCCCAGTAAATTCCACTCCTCTTGTGTTGGCTGATCTCATCTGCGCATGTCTTCATGCTGCACCAAACCTCGCTCGTGCTCGTCTGCTGCACTTTCCGCTTCCTGCTGTATCTTTCATTGGCCACCTTGACTCAAGTCAACTTTTCCTCTTGCACTCTTCTCACTTCTAATCCTGTTGCCACCTCTGAAGGCCCGATCTTCTTGTTGACAAGCTCTTTGATGTCCTTTGTTTGGCTAGCGCACAATCTACCGAAGACAAAACCAAGAGACTTATTTCTCAATAGGGATGCAAGTAAAAAAGAGAAAACGCTGGACAAGCAGAGTTGTCTAAACAGTGAACATCAATTCCCTTGTGACCAAAGAAGCAAAAGACCCATGTTTCCGCCCGGTTTCGGACCGGGGACCTTTCGCGTGTGAGGCGAACGTGATAACCACTACACTACGGAAACCCCGCAGGCCTGTTTGTTTAGCTTTCCAATGTGTCTCACTGAGTAAGCTCGCAATCTGACAAATCTGGTGGCATGTTCCTATCATGGCCTTGAAGAAAAGGAGCCATTGAGAAGAGACAGACGCAGTCTAGCAAGGAGTCTGAACTGTAGTCTCGATGTTAGGCTCACTTAAACGTTTGACATTTAGGAGTTCACTAAAGCAAGCACAGCTCAACATGTGCTGCCCTAAGAACCCAGAACCTCTGGCAGCAGAACTGTTGCCTAAAGTGGCCATTTGTTTCATTGCCTTGTGCATTGGCTGAAAATAGGCCCAAGTCCTGTGCAGGCCACCTAGAGCCACTCATTTCCAAGAGCTTAGTCTGTGCCTCCATCTTCAGGAAATATGGTGACGGGAGATGTGTTGATTTGTGTGAATTCTGTTGAAATTTGGGCCATAGAGAACTCTTAGCAAGCCAGCATCCAAAGTTACAAATGTCAGAGGCCTGTACCAGATTTGAGTACTTTCTCTCGTCTGTGTCCCAAACAGCAGTAGAACCCACAAGTTCAAGCAGTGCCTGCAGTCAGACACTTTTATATCAGGACGCATAAGCAAAGAAGCATGTTTCCGCCTGGTTCGAACCAGGGACCTTTCGCGTGTTAGGCGAACGTGATAACCACTACACTACGGAAACGGCGCTGCATACCCTGTAGTCATTAAAGGAGCATTTAATGCTTTCTTACATTTGTGGACTTTGATGACAGATCATGTAGGACTAGTGAGAAGGAGGGAATCCCATTTGTGTCATTTTCAAGCATTCCCCCACTTATGGCTAGATTGACAATGCAATTGTGATCTGGAGATAGCATCTGTTCTCATGGGAGCTGATCTTGTTGTTAACAAGCTCTTTGATGTCCTTTGTTTGGCAAGCACACAATCTACAGAAGACAAAACCAAGAGACTTATTTGTCAGTAGGGACGCAAGTAAAACAGAGGAAACGCTGGACAAGCAGAGTTCTCTTGGACTAGCAACTCTTCTCATGGAGCTCTTTCCGAGAAGACCTTTTTGACTTGTGAGCGCACAGGTGGAATTCATGTTTCTTCAAGCCCATTATAGGACTAGATTATTAGATTGACTAGGATCTGGTGTCGATTAACGTGTGCGTGGTCATTCCAGGTAAAAGGCGCGCAGCGAAGGAGACTGCTCACTCCCCGTCGGGGAATCGAACCCCGGTCTTCCGCGTGACAGCGGAGATACTGTCCCACTATACTAACGAGGACCTCTGAAGGGCCACCGTGGTCACGTCAAGCTGGGATTCGCAGCAGGTATGACAGGTAAAATTTGGCTGGCCGTGTAGAATCCCCATCAGTTTACCAGAACTGCACTACTACACTTTTATGCCTGTTTGACACAGAGCTTTTCTCTGCTTCAGCAGGGTTCCATGGTGTAATGGTTAGCACTCTGGACTCTGAATCCAGCGATCTGAGTTCAAGTCTCAGTGGAACCTCATTTGGCTTTCTAGCACTTTGCTCCACGGGTACATTAGCATTAGCACACGCTAGCGTGGAGTCTAGTCAGTTAAAGAGCAAGTTAGTGGCCCAGTAAATTCCACTCCTCTTGTGTTGGCTGATCTCATCTGCGCATGTCTTCATGCTGCACCAAACCTCGCTCGTGCTCGTCTGCTGCACTTTCCGCTTCCTGCTGTATCTTTCATTGGCCACCTTGACTCAAGTCAACTTTTCCTCTTGCACTCTTCTCACTTCTAATCCTGTTGCCACCTCTGAAGCCCCGATCTTCTTGTTGACAAGCTCTTTGATGTCCTTTGTTTGGCTAGCGCACAATCTACCGAAGACAAAACCAAGAGACTTATTTCTCAATAGGAAACAGCAGTAAAAAAGAGAAAACGCTGGACAAGCAGAGTTGTCTAAACAGTGAACATCAATTCCCTTGTGACCAAAGAAGCAAAGACCCATGTTTCCGCCCGGTTTCGGACCGGGGACCTTTCGCGTGTAGGCGAACGTGATAACCACTACACTACGGAAACCCCGCAGGCCTGTTTGTTTAGCTTTCCAATGTGTCTCACTGAGTAAGCTCGCAATCTGACAAAATCTGGTGGCATGTTCCTATCATGGCCTTGAAGAAAAGGAGCCATTGAGAAGAGACAGACGCAGTCTAGCAAGGAGTCTGAACTGTAGTCTCGATGTTAGGCTCACTTAAACGTTTGACATTTAGGAGTTCACTAAAGCAAGCACAGCTCAACATGTGCTGCCCTAAGAACCCCAGAACCTCTGGCAGCAGAACTGTTGCCTAAAGTGGCCATTTGTTTCATTGCCTTGTGCATTGGCTGAAATAGGCCCAAGTCCTGTGCAGGCCACCTAGAGCCACTCATTTCCAAGAGCTTAGTCTGTGCCTCCATCTTCAGGAAATATGGTGACGGGAGATGTGTTGATTTGTGTGAATTCTGTTGAAATTTGGGCCATAGAGAACTCTTAGCAAGACCAGCATCCAAAGGTTACAAATGTCAGAGGCCTGTACCAGATTGAGTACTTTCTCTCGTCTGTGTCCCAAACAGCAGTAGAACCCCACAAGTTCAAGCAGTGCCTGCAGTCAGACACTTTTATATCAGGACGCATAAGCAAAGAAGCATGTTTCCGCCTGGTTTCGAACCAGGACCTTTCGCGTGTTAGGCGAACGTGATAACCACTACACTACGGAAACGGCGCTGGCATACCCTGTAGTCATTAAAGGAGCATTTTATGCTTTCTTACATTTGGACTTTGATGACAGATCATGTAGGACTAGTGAGAAGGAGGGAACTCCCATTTGTGTCATTTTTCAAGCATTCCCCACTTATGGCTAGATTGACAATGCAAATTGTGATCTGGAGATAGCATCTGTTCTCATGGGAGCTGATCTTGTGTTAACAAGCTCTTTGATGTCCTTTGTTTGGCAAGCACACAATCTACAGAAGACAAAACCAAGAGACTTATTTGTCAGTAGGGACGCAAGTAAAACAGAGGAAACGCTGGACAAGCAGATTCTCTTGGACTAGCAACTCTTCTCATGGGAGCTCTTCGAGAAGACCTTTTTGACTTGTGAGCGCACAGGTGGAATTCATGTTTCTTCAAGCCCATTATAGGACTAGATTATTAGATTGACTAGGATCTGGTGTGCGATTAACGTGTGCGTGGTCATTCCAGGTAAAAGGCTGCGCAGCGAAGGAGACTGCTCACTCCCCGTCGGGGAATCAAACCCCGGTCTTCCGCGTGACAGGCGGAGATACTGTCCACTATACTAACGAGGACCTCTGAAGGGCCACCGTGGTCACGTCAAGCTGGGATTCGCAGCAGGTATGACAGGTAAAATTTGGCTGGCCGTGTAGAAATCCCCATCAGTTTCCAGGAACTGCACTACTACACTTTTATGCCTGTTTGACACAGAGCTTTTCTCTGCTTCAGGCAGGGTTCCATGGTGTAATGGTTAGCACTCTGGACTCTGAATCCAGCGATCTGAGTTCAAGTCTTAGTGGAACCTCATTTGGCTTTCTAGCACTTTGCTCCACGGGTACATTAGCATAGCACACGCTAGCGTGAGAGTCTAGTCAGTTAAAGAGCAAGTTAGTGGCCCAGTAAATTCCACTCCTCTTGTGTTGGCTGATCTCATCTGCGCATGGTCTTCATGCTGCACCAAACCTCGCTCGTGCTCGTCTGCTGCACTTTCCGCTTCCTGCTGTATCTTTCATTGGCCACCTTGACTCAAGTCAACTTTTCCTCTTGCACTCTTCTCACTTCTAATCCTGTTGCCACCTCTGAAGCCCCGATCTTCTTGTTGACAAGCTCTTTGATGTCCTTTGTTTGGCTAGCGCACAATCTACCGAAGACAAACCAAGAGACTTATTTCTCAATAGGGATGCAAGTAAAAAAGAGAAAACGCTGGACAAGCAGAGTTGTCTAAACAGTGAACATCAATTCCCTTGTGACCAAAGAAGCAAAAGACCCATGTTTCCGCCCGGTTTCGGACCGGGACCTTTCGCGTGTGAGCGAACGTGATAACCACTACACTACGGAAACCCCGCAGGCCTGTTTGTTTAGCTTTCCAATGTGTCTCACTGAGTAAGCTCGCAATCTGACAATCTGTGCATGTTCCTATCATGGCCTTGAAGAAAGGAGCCATTGAGAAGAGACAGACGCAGTCTAGCAAGGAGTCTGAACTGTAGTCTCGATGTTAGGCTCACTTAAACGTTTTGACATTTAGGAGTTCACTAAAGCAAGCACAGCTCACATGTGCTGCCCTAAGAACCCCAGAACCTCTGGCAGCAGAACTGTTGCCTAAAGTGGCCATTTGTTTCATGCCTTGTGCATTGGCTGAAAATAGGCCCAAGTCCTGTGCAGGCCACCTAGAGCCACTCATTTCCAGAGCTTAGTCTGTGCCTCCATCTTCAGGAAATATGGTGACGGAGATGTGTTGATTTGTGTGAATTCTGTTGAAATTTGGGCCATAGCGAACTCTTAGCAAGCCAGCATCCAAAGGTTACAAATGTCAGAGGCCTGTACCAGATTTGGTACTTCTCTCGTCTGTGTCCCAAACAGCAGTAGAACCCCACAAGTTCAAGCAGTGCTGCAGTCAGACACTTTTATATCAGGACGCATAAGCAAAGAAGCATGTTTCCGCCTGGTTTCGAACCAGGACCTTTCGCGTGTTAGGCGAACGTGATAACCACTACACTACGGAACGGCGCTGGCATACCCTGTAGTCATTAAAGGAGCATTTTAATGCTTTCTACATTTGTGGACTTGATGACAGATCATGTAGGACTAGTGAGAAGGAGGGAACTCCCATTTGTGTCATTTTTCAAGCATTCCCCCACTTATGGCTAGATTGACAATGCAAATTGTGATCTGGAGATAGCATCTGTTCTCATGGAGCTGATCTTGTTGTTAACAAGCTCTTTGATGTCCTTTGTTTGGCAAGCACACAATCTACAGAAGACAAACCAAGAGACTTATTTGTCAGTAGGGACGCAAGTAAAACAGAGGAAACGCTGGACAAGCAGAGTTCTCTTGGACTAGCAACTCTTCTCATGGGAGCTCTTTCCGAGAAGACCTTTTTGACTTGTGAGCGCACAGGTGGAATTCATGTTCTTCAAGCCATTATAGGACTAGATTATTAGATTGACTAGGATCTGGTGTGCGATTAACGTGTGCGTGGTCATTCCAGGTAAAAGCTGCGCAGCGAAGAGACTGCTCACTCCCCGTCGGGGAATCGAACCCCGGTCTTCCGCGTGACAGGCGGAGATACTGTCCACTATACTAACGAGGACCTCTGAAGGCCACCGTGGTCACGTCAAGCTGGGATTCGCAGCAGGTATGACAGGTAAAATTTGGCTGGCCGTGTAGAAATCCCCATCAGTTTACCAGGAACTGCACTACTACACTTTATGCCTGTTTGACACAGAGCTTTTCTCTGCTTCAGGCAGGGTTCCATGGTGTAATGGTTAGCACTCTGGACTCTGAATCCAGCGATCTGAGTTCAAGTCTTAGTGGAACCTCATTGGCTTTCTAGCACTTTGCTCCACGGGTACATTAGCATTAGCACACGCTAGCGTGAGAGTCTAGTCAGTTAAAGAGCAAGTTAGTGGCCCAGTAAATTCCACTCCTCTTGGTTGGCTGATCTCATCTGCGCATGGTCTTCATGCTGCACCAAACCTCGCTCGTGCTCGTCTGCTGCACTTTCCGCTTCCTGCTGTATCTTTCATTGGCCACCTTGACTCAAGTCAACTTTTCCTCTTGCACTCTTCTCACTTCTAATCCTGTTGCCACCTCTGAAGGCCCCGATCTTCTTGTTGACAAGCTCTTTGATGTCCTTTGTTTGGCTAGCGCACAATCTACCGAAGACAAAACCAAGAGACTTATTTCTCAATAGGGATGCAAGTAAAAAAGAAAACGCTGGACAAGCAGAGTTGTCTAAACAGTGAACATCAATTCCCTTGTGACCAAAGAAGCAAAAGACCCATGTTTCCGCCCGGTTTCGGACCGGGGACCTTTCGCGTGTGAGGCGAACGTGATAACCACTACACTACGGAAACCCCGCAGGCCTGTTTGTTTAGCTTTCCAATGTGTCTCACTGAGTAAGCTCGCAATCTGACAAATCTGGTGGCATGTTCCTATCATGGCCTTGAAGAAAAGGAGCCATTGAGAAGAGACAGACGCAGTCTAGCAAGGAGTCTGAACTGTAGTCTCGATGTTAGGCTCACTTAACGTTTGACATTTAGGAGTTCACTAAAGCAAGCACAGCTCAACATGTGCTGCCCTAAGAACCCCAGAACCTCTGGCAGCAGAACTGTTGCCTAAAGTGGCCATTTGTTTCATTGCCTTGTGCATTGGCTGAAAATAGGCCCAAGTCCTGTGCAGGCCACCTAGAGCCACTCATTTCCAAGAGCTTAGTCTGTGCCTCCATCTTCAGGAAATATGGTGACGGGAGATGTGTTGATTGTGTGAATTGTGTTGAAATTTGGCCATAGCGAACTCTTAGCAAGACCAGCATCCAAGGTTACAAATGTCAGAGGCCTGTACCAGATTTGAGTACTTTCTCTCGTCTGTGTCCCAAACAGCAGTAGAACCCCACAAGTTCAAGCAGTGCCTGCAGTCAGACACTTTTATATCAGGACGCATAAGCAAAGAAGCATGTTTCCGCCTGGTTTCGAACCAGGGACCTTTCGCGTGTTAGGCGAACGTGATAACCACTACACTACGGAAACGGCGCTGGCATACCTGTAGTCATTAAGGAGCATTTTAATGCTTTCTTACATTTGTGGACTTTGATGACAGATCATGTAGGACTAGTGAGAAGGAGGAACTCCCATTTGTGTCATTTTTCAAGCATTCCCCACTTATGGCTAGATTGACAATGCAAATTGTGATCTGAGATAGCATCTGTTCTCATGGAGCTGATCTTGTGTTAACAAGCTCTTTGATGTCCTTTGTTTGGCAAGCACACAATCTACAGAAGACAAAACCAAGAGACTTATTTGTCAGTAGGGACGCAAGTAAACAGAGGAAACGCTGGACAAGCAGAGTTCTCTTGGACTAGCAACTCTTCTCATGGGAGCTCTTTCCGAGAAGACCTTTTTGACTTGTGAGCGCACAGGTGGAATCATGTTTCTTCAAGCCCATTATAGGACTAGATTATTAGATTGACTAGGATCTGGTGTGCGATTAACGTGTGCGTGGTCATTCCAGGTAAAAGGTGCGCAGCGAAGGAGACTGCTCACTCCCGTCGGGGAATCGAACCCCGGTCTTCCGCGTGACAGGCGGAGATACTGTCCACTATACTAACGAGGACCTCTGAAGGGCCACCGTGGTCACGTCAAGCTGGGATTCGCAGCAGGTATGACAGGTAAAATTTGGCTGGCCGTGTAGAAATCCCATCAGTTTACCAGGAACTGCACTACTACACTTTTATGCCTGTTTGACACAGAGCTTTTCTCTGCTTCAGGCAGGGTTCCATGGTGTAATGGTTAGCACTCTGGACTCTGAATCCAGCGATCTGAGTTCAAGTCTTAGTGGAACCTCATTTGGCTTTCTAGCACTTTGCTCCACGGGTACATTAGCATTAGCACACGCTAGCGTGAGAGTCTAGTCAGTTAAAGAGCAAGTTAGTGGCCCAGTAAATTCCACTCCTCTTGTGTTGGCTGATCTCATCTGCGCATGTCTTCATGCTGCACCAAACCTCGCTCGTGCTCGTCTGCTGCACTTTCCGCTTCCTGCTGTATCTTTCATTGGCCACCTTGACTCAAGTCAACTTTTCCTCTTGCACTCTTCTCACTTCTAATCCTGTTGCCACCTCTGAAGGCCCCGATCTTCTTGTTGACAAGCTCTTTGATGTCCTTTGTTTGGCTAGCGCACAATCTACCGAAGACAAAACCAAGAGACTTATTTCTCAATAGGGATGCAAGTAAAAAAGAGAAACGCTGGACAAGCAGAGTTGTCTAAACAGTGAACATCAATTCCCTTGTGACCAAAGAAGCAAAAGACCCATGTTTCCGCCCGGTTTCGGACCGGGGACCTTTCGCGTGTGAGGCGAACGTGATAACCACTACACTACGGAAACCCCGCAGGCCTGTTTGTTTAGCTTTCCAATGTGTCTCACTGAGTAAGCTCGCAATCTGACAAATCTGGTGGCATGTTCCTATCATGGCCTTGAAGAAAAGGAGCCATGAGAAGAGACAGACGCAGTCTAGCAAGGAGTCTGAACTGTAGTCTCGATGTTAGGCTCACTTAAACGTTTGACATTTAGGAGTTCACTAAAGCAAGCACAGCTCAACATGTGCTGCCCTAAGAACCCCAGAACCTCTGGCAGCAGAACTGTTGCCTAAAGTGGCCATTTGTTTCATTGCCTTGTGCATTGGCTGAAAATAGGCCCAAGTCCTGTGCAGGCCACCTAGAGCCACTCATTTCCAAGAGCTTAGTCTGTGCCTCCATCTTCAGGAAATATGGTGACGGAGATGTGTTGATTTGTGTGAATTGTGTTGAAATTTGGGCCATAGCGAACTCTTAGCAAGACCAGCATCCAAAGGTTACAAATGTCAGAGGCCTGTACCAGATTTGAGTACTTTCTCTCGTCTGTGTCCCAAACAGCAGTAGAACCCCACAAGTTCAAGCAGTGCCTGCAGTCAGACACTTTTATATCAGGACGCATAAGCAAAGAAGCATGTTTCCGCCTGGTTTCGAACCAGGGACCTTTCGCGTGTTAGGCGAACGTGATAACCACTACACTACGGAAACGGCGCTGGCATACCCTGTAGTCATTAAAGGAGCATTTTAATGCTTTCTTACATTTGTGGACTTGATGACAGATCATGTAGGACTAGTGAGAAGGAGGGAACTCCCATTTGTGTCATTTTTCAAGCATTCCCCCACTTATGGCTAGATTGACAATGCAAATTGTGATCTGGAGATAGCATCTGTTCTCATGGGAGCTGATCTTGTTGTTAACAAGCTCTTTGATGTCCTTTGTTTGGCAAGCACACAATCTACAGAAGACAAAACCAAGAGACTTATTTGTCAGTAGGGACGCAAGTAAAACAGAGGAAACGCTGGACAAGCAGAGTTCTCTTGGACTAGCAACTCTTCTCATGGGAGCTCTTTCCGAGAAGACCTTTTTGACTTGTGAGCGCACAGGTGGAATTCATGTTTCTTCAAGCCCATTATAGGACTAGATTATTAGATTGACTAGGATCTGGTGTGCGATTAACGTGTGCGTGGTCATTCCAGGTAAAGGCTGCGCAGCGAAGGAGACTGCTCACTCCCCGTCGGGAATCGAACCCCGGTCTTCCGCGTGACAGGCGGAGATACTGTCCACTATACTAACGAGGACCTCTGAAGGGCCACCGTGGTCACGTCAAGCTGGGATTCGCAGCAGGTATGACAGGTAAAATTTGGCTGGCCGTGTAGAAATCCCCATCAGTTTACCAGGAACTGCACTACTACACTTTTATGCCTGTTTGACACAGAGCTTTTCTCTGCTTCAGGCAGGGTTCCATGGTGTAATGGTTAGCACTCTGGACTCTGAATCCAGCGATCTGAGTTCAAGTCTCAGTGGAACCTCATTTGGCTTTCTAGCACTTTGCTCCACGGGTACATTAGCATTAGCACACGCTAGCGTGAGAGTCTAGTCAGTTAAAGAGCAAGTTAGTGGCCCAGTAAATTCCACTCCTCTTGTGTTGGCTGATCTCATCTGCGCATGGTCTTCATGCTGCACCAAACCTCGCTCGTGCTCGTCTGCTGCACTTTCCGCTTCCTGCTGTATCTTTCATTGGCCACCTTGACTCAAGTCAACTTTTCCTCTTGCACTCTTCTCACTTCTAATCCTGTTGCCACCTCTGAAGGCCCCGATCTTCTTGTTGACAAGCTCTTTGATGTCCTTTGTTTGGCTAGCGCACAATCTACCGAAGACAAAACCAAGAGACTTATTTCTCAATAGGGATGCAAGTAAAAAGAGAAAACGCTGGACAAGCAGAGTTGTCTAAACAGTGAACATCAATTCCCTTGTGACCAAAGAAGCAAAAGACCCATGTTTCCGCCCGGTTTCGGACCGGGGACCTTTCGCGTGTGAGACGAACGTGATAACCACTACACTACGGAAACCCCGCAGGCCTGTTTGTTTAGCTTTCCAATGTGTCTCACTGAGTAAGCTCGCAATCTGACAAATCTGGTGGCATGTTCCTATCATGGCCTTGAAGAAAAGGAGCCATTGAGAAGAGACAGACGCAGTCTAGCAAGGAGTCTGAACTGTAGTCTCGATGTTAGGCTCACTTAAACGTTTGACATTTAGGAGTTCACTAAAGCAAGCACAGCTCAACATGTGCTGCCCTAAGAACCCCAGAACCTCTGGCAGCAGAACTGTTGCCTAAAGTGGCCATTTGTTTCATTGCCTTGTGCATTGGCTGAAAATAGGCCCAAGTCCTGTGCAGGCCACCTAGAGCCACTCATTTCCAAGAGCGTAGTCTGTGCCTCCATCTTCAGGAAATATGGTGACGGGAGATGTGTTGATTTGTGTGAATTCTGTTGAAATTTGGGCCATAGAGAACTCTTAGCAAGACCAGCATCCAAAGGTTACAAATGTCAGAGGCCTGTACCAGATTTGAGTACTTTCTCTCGTCTGTGTCCCAAACAGCAGTAGAACCCCACAAGTTCAAGCAGTGCCTGCAGTCAGACACTTTTATATCAGGACGCATAAGCAAAGAAGCATGTTTCCGCCTGGTTTCGAACCAGGACCTTTCGCGTGTTAGGCGAACGTGATAACCACTACACTACGGAAACGGCGCTGGCATACTCTGTAGTCATTAAAGGAGCATTTTAATGCTTTCTTACATTTGTGGACTTTGATGACAGATCATGTAGGACTAGTGAGAAGGAGGGAACTCCCATTTGTGTCATTTTTCAAGCATTCCCCCACTTATGGCTAGATTGACAATGCAAATTGTGATCTGGAGATAGCATCTGTTCTCATGGGAGCTGATCTTGTTGTTAACAAGCTCTTTGATGTCCTTTGTTTGGCAAGCACACAATCTACAGAAGACAAAACCAAGAGACTTATTTGTCAGTAGGGACGCAAGTAAAACAGAGGAAACGCTGGACAAGCAGAGTTCTCTTGGACTAGCAACTCTTCTCATGGGAGCTCTTTCCGAGAAGACCTTTTTGACTTGTGAGCGCACAGGTGGAATTCATGTTTCTTCAAGCCCATTATAGGACTAGATTATTAGATTGACTAGGATCTGGTGTGCGATTAACGTGTGCGTGGTCATTCCAGGTAAAAGGCTGTGCAGCGAAGGAGACTGCTCACTCCCCGTCGGGGAATCAAACCCCGGTCTTCCGCGTGACAGGCGGAGATACTGTCCACTATACTAACGAGGACCTCTGAAGGGCCACCGTGGTCACGTCAAGCTGGGATTCGCAGCAGGTATGACAGGTAAAATTTGGCTGGCCGTGTAGAAATCCCCATCAGTTTACCAGGAACTGCACTACTACACTTTTATGCCTGTTTGACACAGAGCTTTTCTCTGCTTCAGGCAGGGTTCCATGGTGTAATGGTTAGCACTCTGGACTCTGAATCCAGCGATCTGAGTTCAAGTCTCAGTGGAACCTCATTTGGCTTTCTAGCACTTTGCTCCACGGGTACATTAGCATTAGCACACGCTAGCGTGAGAGTCTAGTCAGTTAAAGAGCAAGTTAGTGGCCCAGTAAATTCCACTCCTCTTGTGTTGGCTGATCTCATCTGCGCATGGTCTTCATGCTGCACCAAACCTCGCTCGTGCTCGTCTGCTGCACTTTCCGCTTCCTGCTGTATCTTTCATTGCCCAGATAGCAAGATGACATTGAATCTATGTTGATTTTTCATCCGAACCGTCGTATATGGTCGGGGTTGAAATGCCAATGTTGTAACAACATTGAAATACTGTGGTAAACCGACGGTCTTACTATAGAGACGTTGTAACGATGTTGATTCACCGTTGTTTTTTGTCATTGATATTTGATCTATTTGTAGTCGACCAGGTGACAACAACAACGTCGAGAAAACGTCTATTTATAGTTGACGATCATTCGGCTCCGGTCACCATCAAAAACCATCGATTTGTAGTTGAGCATTAAATTGCACTGCAACTGATCGGGTATAAAGTACCAGAGAAAGTAGATTTATTGTTCATTTGTTATCGGTGACTTGGTCTAGTTCACCAGCTTTAAAAAATCATGTCTACGTGCAATTTATGTATAGTTGACCGGGAAATTAAAGCAGCGATCACTTGGACTATTCCGCAGCACCCCTCTCACATTGGTACATCCCCCCAGGTATTCATTGTCTTCTACAGTAGAGCAGGACATTTGATTTACTCTGAGCGGAATTGACCGGAGAAGGCATCAGTTCATGCACTGCACTGGCCTGCACCACGATTAGTATAAGGTAAGAATGAATGATTTTTTTTTCCTACTCGTTATTTCCATGTTTGCATTTGAATAACAGTAAAAAACTCGTTAATGTTGTACATTAACAAGTTTTTTACTGTTATTTACGAGCCCGAAATTGTGTCTACTTCTTACAATCCGGCAACAAATAAACTGCACTGCGAACAAAGTATATCACAAAGAAAACATTTTCGTTTCATAATTTCTTCGTTATATTCCCTTACAAAGCTAGCTTTAACGCTTCGAGTTTTCCTTTGTTCTTGCCGTGGCCTCGGCGCTTGACCCAGACTTTCGCTCTGTAGTTGCTTAGTACTACAAAAATTCTAAATCTGTGATATATGATTGATAAACGTAAAGTTAACTGTATAAACGTGTTCAATGACTTTGTTACTTTTGATGATTGGAGAGCACTCGTTTCAATTCGCACACGAAAACTTTAGACTCAGTTTGAATGCCCACGTGACTGTACGTTGCACGCTGACCTAACTTTACGTTGCACGCGTACATGACTTTCCGTTTGTGCCTTGTATAATGAATAAGGCTACGTCCACACGTACCAGCGTATTTTTGAAAACGCTGATTTTTCTATGCGTTTGCACCTTTTGTCCACACGTAATGTATGTCTGGCCGTACATTGTGTTTGTATTTCCAGGCACATTTCACGAAGCAGAACGCAGTCTTCAGAGATATCCACGTGAACGCTGTGATACGTCTGACCTTCAGTCCGAAGAAGAAACCCAGACCCGTCTTAAAAGAAAGCACAAGTAAAACCCTTTTATTCACAAACATATCTTTGATTGTTAAGAATTTATGATCTTGTCTTTTATACATATCTGTGGTGCTTGCATACTGCAATATCACCACATAATATAGTCCAAAAGTGGAAGTTTGTAAACTTTTTAAAAATGCAAAGTCATGTACACTTGTGCACTTCAAAATCCTTCTCTGTTTCCTGTGTGTGTTGTTAGAAATCAAACTAACTTTAGGAAACAATATGCCAAAAGCATATTTACAATTACTTAAGACCGTTTTTAATTTCTTTTCTTTAGACCAAATCCCCTGTACACATATACGGACTCAGAGGATGAGCAGCCTACAAAAAAACGGTTTCCCCAGGCCCCTCGAGTGAAAATACCAGTAATAAAATACTGTCTAGTGTCTGTGTACATATCTGTGTCTGACACGAGGAAACTTTTTTGACAAGTTGTCTGTATTCTTAAATACTTAAAAAATTATCTTTTTCTAAACAGCCCTCATCACTCCAGTCTGCCCCCAGCCCACTGATAGCAACCATCATAATGCCCACCCAGCTTCCGGCACCTTTCGCCACTCCGGCACAAACCGACACAGCTTTGCGATCTCGCCAGCATGCAGTCTGATGTCTTCCCTATAGATGGTATGCTTTTAAAAAGCTTTAAAGCTGCATCACAATGTCATTGTACTCTTATCTAAAAAAAAAAAAACCCAATTTATACTCCTGAATGTCATCTTGTTGTGATTTTTTTTTTTCTGTAGATTCCAGAGACTCTGTGAGCCACTATTACAAGGCAAGTTTGAAAATCTTGGAATTTCACAGTTTACATGGTATAACAAATATATGTGACAGGCAAAACTAGTAAACACTTTTAGCAGTTACAAGAACTAACAAATGAATATCCAACAAAAGGGAATAGAAATACATTGTACTGCCAATACTTTGGTTTATTCTTTGTATGACTTGAAAATCAGGCTTTAGGAAAACTAAATGACATGTTTCTATCATCAATTACATGAAGTAAACACACAAGCACTTGCATACACATTTAAGACATGAGACACGCTAATTCCATCTTAAAATGTGTCTATAGGTGAGACGCTTTGCGTTGATTGGTGCTGCTGGACCACACTGGAGGTGCGAGTCCGCCGTGTAATGGTTTATGCCATTACAAAGGAGCTGGCCTCTGTACTCAACTGGGCAGGGAAAAAAACCAAGGACCAGACAAAGCAAAAAGGGCATTTAAAGAGACAGCGCTGTGCAGATGCATATTTGGTAAGTTTTAACTGTTTATTGTAGTTTTATGAGCCTAAAGTGAACAATAAAGGGATCAATTGATGTGCTGGGTGCGTTTCACATTTCCTATGTTTTTTTGCTATATTACTTTGTCTTTCTTAATAACAAGACTTTCATGTCCGGTTAATCTGGAGATGGAGTCTTTGGTCTTCGCTTGTTTTGTCCTCGGGTTGTACACTTTGTACAGCCCGAGGACCCCATGTTTTCTTTTTCTTTTTTTTTAAAGGATACACGGCACACCATGCTAAGACATATCACATTTTCAGCTTATAGCTCTTTGGGAATCAAATGCGGCAGTTTGCTGATTTCCGCCTGGTGACTTTCATGTTTATCAGCCTAGGAGTTTACATACTTTCTCCCTGCTGAAGACAATTAACAAGAGCTTATTCATGTGCTCTAATTCCCTTTTTTTTGTCTTTGTTTTTTTGTGTGTGTGTGTCTATTTTTGTCCTAGATGGCCTGGCGCAGCAGGTAGGGGCGAACTCTATGTCTGAGTTGGTCTTTGCTCAAGCAGTCCAGAAATGGCTCAGATATGCTCCAGATCGTACGGGTGGCGCGCAGGACGCACATCATCCATCCCCATCCCGGAGTAAATAATAAAAAGTGACGTGAAACATAGAATGTAAATAGGAAACTTTGTCTTTTAATAAAGTATTTTGCAAATGATACAT
>NW_020327763.1:0-35124 GCF_001858045.2 Oreochromis niloticus | reverse complement strand
TCAAATGTGAGGTATGAAATTCTCACTTGAATCACTTTATCTGATCACTTGCACATCAACATTTTGTGTAATTTGTATTTTATCGTGTGTGTTATGTGCATCTGTGTGTGTGTGTGTGTGTGTGTGTGTGTGTGTGTGTGTGTGTGTGTGTTCCAGGTGAAATGGAGTGAAGCATATCAAGATGGGGCTGGTTGACTCTAGGAAGGAGGTGGAGCAGTGTAATGCCTTTCTGTCAAGGATTGCAGTTACTACGAAACATATGTCCAAAGCAGGTGAGAGACAAATACTGCACTAGTTAGATTTAAGTGTCTAATTATGATGAAAGTGGTAACATTACGTTTTCTGTGTTGGCAGGATGGAGGGACATGCTAACTCTTATGGCCATGCGCTGGAATCAACAAAGCTAGACCAGTTGGCCACCTCTCTGACCCATCAATATCAGAAGGTACTTTATTTTTAGATGCTTACTCCTCTGTGTTCTAATTATTTAGAGTAAACATGTGTTTAGTGTTTTTTTGTTTGTTTTTTAATCTCAAATTGTCAATGTAGGCCACAAAAGCTCTTCTAACCCAGCTTCAGAACCTGGAGTCCTTAAAAGTCCAGTTTGCAGTGGCTGACAGTCAACTGGATGAATGGGTCAGTGATCTAAAGGAGATTCGTCGCAAGATCCGAGAGGAGAAAGGAATCTTGACTTCTGCTGTGGAAAAATACAACAGAAGGTTCCAGACAAAAAACTCTGTGCTTGGAAGAATTCTGTCTGGTGACACAGCTGGCCATAGCAGCGGGCACACAGCGGTAGGTGTACAATATGTTGTCTACTTCAGCATATCTGACAGATAATGAAACCCAGGCTTCAGGTGTAACCTAAAATCACTTACGACTTCAGACGTCTTGTGAATTGATCTAACTTTGTTATAAATGCATTCAGACCTGTCAGCCTCACAAAAAGAGAAGGGCATTCGATATCATCATGGCAATAAGAAGACTCGAGGAGGAAAAGAAGATTCTTGTTAGAGAGATGGACCATCACTGGAAATCTCTTTCAAAATATGATGATATCCGAAAGAGCTGTCCGGCTGTTTTCCAGTGAGATATTAAAAGTATATTTAAGTAATGCATACAAAACACTGACTGTTCTGAAGGCAGTAAAGCAGACTAAGTATATGTTGTTCTACTTTAAGGTCTCATTGTGGCTAAGTGAGGAGGGTTGAGAGGTCAACAGAGCATCAACCTCAGAAAACGGCAGAATGTGAAACAAAACAAGACAGTGTATATGCAAGTTTTGTCAGGAGCAGAGAACATTACCTTGATCATACTTCCGATGATGACTTTACAGTGACTCTGAATTTTCTGATAAAGTTGGTAATAAATATCTGTAATATATCAGTTTGTTTTCAACTTATATCAACTCCTACCTAGTAGGTTTAATGCTGGACCCAAATAATACATCTAGCATTTTTTCATGTCTGCCATTGACCAGTCATTGACAGTGCATTCCCAAGACTCCATCACATCGATGCATATAGTTATTTATACAAAGACCACTGGCACCAAATAATAATTACAGAAATTTTAAAAACAAACAAACAAACAAACAAACAAACAAACAAAGAACTCAAAAAAAAAAAAAAAAAGGTGAGTAAAACAAAAAACACAGAGCACATCATGTTCTTTTTATAGACATTTTGTTATAGTCAGGTAACTTTTCATTGATAATAGTATATATAGAAGATGCTATTCCTTTATTGATTTCCATGGTTTGGTGCAAAGATGGGTTTCAGAGGAGTTTCTTTGGAATCTCAGGGAATAACCCTTTGGATTTCTCTTAACCCAATCTCTTATTGTAAAAATTTGAAGAAACTTTGTCCTGAGAGTTGAATTTTCCTTTAGTTGTTGAAAGTCAGTAAATGTATCATTATTATTAAGTCACGCTCTCGGTTGATTTTCTGTAGTCGGCAAACTCATTTCCTGCATTACCTGGGCGGCCCGGCTGCAAAATCAAATACACATGTGCGCCTTGGCGCTTGTGCTGTACGTAACAAGTCACGTGACGTGACGCTGCGGCTGTGATTGGTTCAGCTCTGCGCTACTTAATTTGGATTGGTGTTGTTGTTTTTTTTTTAAGAGGACAACAGTGATGAGGCCTATCGCAATAGTTTAATTTTTCTATCGAGAAAAAGTTATTCGCAATACATAACGTTATCGTTTATCGCCCAGCTCTACATTAAACCTTCAAACGTCATCAGTAAAGTGTCATCCTTCATTGGGGGGTTCGCTACAGTAATAGTTTAACAACAAAAGTATAGCTATCAATCAAGGATAATGTTGGATCAGTGTTTCAATATTTATATCTTTATTAGATGACATGTGGTTGGTTATTTCCTTTGGTTGAAAGTACACTGAGAGAGGACTTTTTATTAGTGATCTTATAGTATTTTTTTTCATATAAGTAATTTTTCATCTAAATGAATACAATCTATTTGTGTATGGTTGTCAGTCCAAAGAGGGAGAGAGGAAAGACGGGAACGTGAGGAGAAAGTACAAGGTCAGGAAGAACTAGGTAAACAGACAGGGAATAGTGAAAGGCAAAACAGAAACTGTTAAACTGACAAAGAAAAAAACCTAATTTTACTCATGCAATCTGGAAGTTGCGTTCTCCTATATTAAAGCTGCTATACAGAATCTGCAAAACAAACTGGGTTGAAACATTTTTGACCCTCTTTAACAACATTCCAACATAAAATTATCATTGATTGGGGAGATTAAAATTAATGATATATTTTTATGTGGTTCAGCCACAACTCTACTAAAACCTCAGCCAATAATAGGTAGGCCAACTTTGGACCATCTAGTTGTCTGTATGACTGCCGCAGTACATGCACCACATTTGCGCACTATCAGAAATGCCAAACGGTGCCCTGGTGGAGTGAGGAGCTGTAAAGAGAAGCAGAGTGCTCTGTTTATATTCTAAAATGTTTTAAGCTGGCTTGTTTCAAACATTCTGTACAGCAGCTTAAATGTTTCCAAAAGCACACATACACTTACCTTATCAGTGTTTCTCAACTTTTACAGTGTGTACCACCTGAGAAAGTGTCAAGCTCTCCCAAGTACCACTATGAAAGCATGAAACCCATAAATCTTACAACACATAATTCCAATCTGTTACTAAAATGAAAAGTCACATTAAAAGTAAGCGCATTAAGTCAGAATGAGGTTAAATAAAAGGAAAAATCTGCAGAGCCATAGTAGTATCTGCTCTAAAGATATTTTCATACATTGTATACACTGTACCATGGGCAAAGTTGCCTCCATTTTTATAATTTTTTTATTAATATTTTATACATTTGTACATTTCACGGACTCTTCTGTTTTGGAGTATATTTTTATGTATCTGTATATATTATACATACACATTAAAAGTGAATCTCTGTCCAAAAATGCACTCAGTTTACTTTTACTCACTATGAGCATCATTTATTTTCTCCTCCATAATTAAGGTTAGGATATGTTTTTTTTTTTTATTCCAATCAATTCTTCTTTTGCAGCATTTAAATAACCTTTACCAGATTTGATGGTTTGTTACAAACTTTTCAAAAAAGTGTTTTGCTTTCCTTCACAAATGTGGGGATTGAATGTGTTAATATGTACAAACAGTGATGCCATGTTTTGTGATGAGGACCAGGCACAGAGAGACTTGAATGAATTTAAAATCTTATGATTTAATAAAGAAATTTGCAGACTTGCACAGAGATGGTAAAATTATGATGACTGATAACGGAGAAAACCTTGTTGGAGTGAGTCTCAGCTGCGTCTCTACCAGTTTATAAGCCGAAATATACACAACATATGCTGTGTATATTTTAGTCAAAGTCTGTCTTGCTTTGTTTGTCAGACTTTGAAAATGGGGACGACTGCATTTACAGATCAGAGGTGGTGTGTCTGTTCATATCTTCATCTGTGTGTGTTTTTCTTTATCACAGCATACTCTGAAGCTGCTCAGCTCTATGAAAAAGGACAGTATTATGACAAAGCAGCCTCTCTACATTCGCTGCAAAACTGGTGAGGCAAATATGAACACACCTTGACAAACACATCCAATCAGCACGTTTCTCATCATCTTGGTTGGATTTCACTTTATTTTGTATATTTATTATTTCTCAGGACGAAGGTGGGAGAGCTGCTTCCAAACGTCTCTTCTCCCAAGATTCACTTGCAGTATGCAAAGGCCAAGGAGGCGGATGGCAAGTAGGTTGTTAGTTTGTGTACCTGTGTGCTGTGATGTGTAGATCACTGAAAGGGAACCTGACATCCTGACAGCTGTGTGCACAGATACAAGGATGCGGCACGAGCCTACGAGAGCGCGAAGGACTGAGACAATGTGATCCGCGTGCTGGACCACCTGAACAAACCAGAAGAAGCTGTTCGCATCGCCAGATAGATGCAGAGCATCGATGGAGCAAAGATGGTTGCCAGGTAGGATTTTACTGACCTGAAATCCAACAAATAACTCACTTTTTTAACATTTACTGTAAAAGGGACAGCTTTTACAGCTTTAACAAATTACAGGCACTGAGTGTACAAAAACATTGGCAGTACCATGTTATTTTATTTTATACGCATCTGCGTAGGTGTCCTCGGGTATGGAGGGCCACCCGGGCTGCGTTATTACGCACCAAGGACCGTAATAAACGCATTGCTGACCGCCATCGGTCCTCCACCCCCGCCTGTGCTGTTGGACAAAAGGTATGGCTTTCCACACGCTTCGTTCCCGTCAGGGCGGAATCCAAGAAGCTCACTCCCACCTTTATCGGCCCGTTCGAGATCTCTGCTTTGGTTAACCCTGTGTCCGTAAAGCTCAAACTACCTCGCAACATGAAATACACGACGTCTTCCATGTGTCTCAGATTAAACCTCTCCAGTCCAGCCCTCTGTGCCCTCCTTCCAGGCCCCTCCTCCCCCCCGGCTCGTGGATGGTCTGCCGGCCTACTTATCACCCGTATCATGGATTCTCGGCGCCCGGGCGTGGCTACCAGTACCTGGTGGATTGGGAAGGCTACGGGTTGGAGGACCGGTCCTGGATCCCTCGGGCGGCTGTCCTGGACAAGCGCATGCTGCGGGAGTTCCATCGCCTGCGTCCGGGTAAGCCTGGTGGGTCGCCGGGAGGCTCCCGTTGAGGGCGGGGGGGGGGTACTGTCATGGTCCCTGTGCCTCACCAGCTGATCCTGTATTAGGCAACATGTGTTTTGTTGTTTTTTGCTCTCCCTCTCTCTCTCTCTCACCTGCCGGGGCGGTGCTCATTATGGGCTCCCGCCCCTGGCCCACACACCTGCCATCTCCACACCTGCTGCCTATCTGGGTGATCGCAAGGCCTATTTAAGACGGCAGCACTGTGTTACTCGTCGCTGGATCGTTGAGCTATCAGCGTCAGTCACTCTGCTGTTAGTGAGTTAAATTCTGTAAAGTTGTTTCCGTCTGTTCGTCGTTAACTCTAGTTTCTGTGTACAGATCTACCCGGACCTTTCCCTGCCTGCTGTTACCGGGTGGACGAGTGAGTGGATTTGTGTTACCCCGCTGTGGAGAGAGGAGAGAGATTCGTTGGAGTGTGTCTGATTTCCGTCTTCCCCTCACATGCCCCGGAGCCCTGGATCCCCCTCCCCTCCCTCCAGCAAGTTGTACATAGTATCACCTGGTGTCGTTTGTGTTAATAAACTGACTGTCTACTCTGCAAGGATTCCCGGTCTGCGCCTGAGTCCATTAACTAAAACCTGACAATTTTGCTTCTTTCTCAGGACGAAGGTGGGAGAGCTGCTTCCAAACGTCTCTTCTCCCAAGATTCACTTGCAGTATGCAAAGGCCAAGGAGGCGGATGGCAAGTAGGTTGTTAGTTTGTGTACCTGTGTGCTGTGATGTGTAGATTGCTGAAAGGGAACCTGACATCCTGACAGCTGTGCGCACAGATACAAGGATGCGGCACGAGCCTACGAGAGCGCGAAGGACTGAGACAATGTGATCCGCGTGCTGCTGGACCACCTGAACAAACCAGAAGAAGCTGTTCGCATCGCCAGAGAGATGCAGAGCATCGATGGAGCAAAGATGGTTGCCAGGTAGGATTTTACTGACCTGAAAATCCAACAAATAACTCACTTTTTTAACATTTACTGTAAAAGGGACAGCTTTTACAGCTTTAACAAATTACAGGCACTGAGTGTACAAAAACATTGGCAGTACCGTGTTATTTTTATTTTATACGCATCTGCGTAGGTGTCCTCGGGTATGGAGGGCCACCCGGGCTGCGTTATTACGCACCAAGGACCGTAATAAACGCATTGCTGACCGCCATCGGTCCTCCACCCCCGCCTGTGCTGTTGGACAAAAGGTATGGCTTTCCACACGCTTCGTTCCCGTCAGGGTGGAATCCAAGAAGCTCACTCCCACCTTTATTGGCCCGTTCGAGATCTCTGCTTTGGTTAACCCTGTGTCCGTAAAGCTCAAACTACCTCGCAACATGAAAATACACGACGTACTTGATGTTTAAAGGCTTTAAGGATTCATTTCTGTTAGGATTGGTGGTCATTCATTTTCTGTCAGCTCTGTTTGTTTCTGCTTGGTGAATTATTTTTATTTATTTTTTCCATTTGTCTGTTTGTGCGCACCCCAGGTTCTTTCTGCGGTCTAACGACTATGGCTCAGCCATCCACTTCCTGGTTTTATCCCATTGCAACGACGAAGCCTTCCAGCTGGCGCAGCACCACGAACAGATGGAGGTCTACGCAGACATCATCGGTCAGCCTGTTTCTGGAAATCTGAACTGTTTCCCTTTTGCTGTGTTTGCTTGAGGCCTGAGCTGATTTCTCTTTGTGTCATTCTGTTTAATTATGCGTAGTTTTCACTGTTGTTTCATGGCTGGTGGGTTTTGTGTTCATCAGGCTCTGAGGCGACACAGGAGAACTATCAGTGTATTGCTCTCTACTTTGAGGGAGAAAGAAACACCTGCAGGCTGAAGTTCTTTCAAAAGTGTGGACAGTACAGCAGAGTAAGAGCAATGAATTCACTCATCAGTCATGTTTAGTTTTATGACTCCTGTTATTCAAACGGCTCTTTTCTTCTGGACAACTGTCAGGCGCTGAAGCGCTTCTTGTTGTACACTAACACCGAAGAAAACATGGCGATTGAGACGGTGAGAGCTGTGTGTGTGTGTGTGTGTGTGTGTGTGTGTGTGTGTGTACATAAATATATAAAATATAGTGTATTTAAATATGTCCAAATTTCCTTTTTTTTTTTTTTTTTTTTTTTTTTTTGTTATACTTTCTTTTTTTAACCCTGACGGCATAGGGGCAGCGAGGGGTGGCATCCCGAGTTGCATCTTCCGAGAGGAAGATCCCACTAAAGCTACAAGTCAACCTACCGGAAATATGCCCCAGGGATTCCCGAGAGGGGGGTGGAAGAGAATCCCACCGGATGGATCAAAAAATACGACACTTGGCAATGGTAATATGACAACGACCGCGGAATGCATATGCGTCAAGATATGCAAGAACCGACATGGCCTGCGGATCCACCAGGCCAAAATGAAGTGTGAGGAGAAGGGGTTGGCATCACAGTGCGCAGGAAGCACACCTGGTGAGACGAAGGAGGAACCAGGCCGGAGTCACCCCACAGTGCCCGGAGCCTCCAGGTGATGCAGGCCCCTGAAGCTCACAAGTCATCAGAACATCGTCGGGTGCAGTGTGTCATGGTTCTGGGTCAGTTCGACCCAGCTTTTTGGAGTTGTTATGTTTTGGTTTTGAATGATGGGTTTTTCCTGTATACTGGTGGTGGTGATGATTATGATGGTGATAGATTATTATTTGAGTTCCATGTTTCTGTTTATTTGTGTTTAGGATTTGTGTTCTCATGTTTTGTGTGGGTTTAGTTTCATGTGTCATTTTCTGTCTGTCTCTCAGTGTCGAGTCTGCGTCTTTGTGTTGTGTTCTTGTTTCCTGTTTTATTGTGAAGGTCTGCGTCTCATGTGAGTGTGTTCAGTTTTACCTCTGTCTGTCTTGTTGATTACGCCCAGCTGGGTTCCCCAGCTGTGTGTAATCTCCCTGTGTTTCTCTGTGTATTTAAGTCGCGTCTTCTGTCTTTGTAGTTGCTGGTCCGTCTGTGTATCCACCCTGCTTCATCTGTGTGTTCTCCCTGCTGTTATCTTCATGTACCATCGTCTCCCTTCCTTCATGTTCAGGTTCGTGTTCTTGTTCGGGCTCAGTAGTTTAGTTATCCCAGTATAGTTTAGTTCTCCGTTTACCATTTTGTCCATCTATACTTTTGTGTTTAATAAACCACCCTTGTTGGTTTTTTTTTTTAATAAAGTTATAGACTTGTCCAATCCAGTGGACTACATGCGCCCGAGCACTCAGCATGAAATACTGTGAACTTACTGTAAAAATGAATTACCTTGTGTTCTATTGTAAATATACAAACACTTGTTTTGCTTGTATTCCTTGAAAAACATCTCAGCAATTTTTTGGAACTTTCAACTCATATAATATAACTCATAAATCTTACATCTCAATATGGCAAACTATCTCCAACAAGAGAAACATTTTTGAGTCTACACAGTTCTATAACGTTGCAGGACAGTATTACCAAGCCCTCATTAGAATGCTGGAATAAAACACAAACTGACTTCTTAGTCTCTGCATCTCCAAACACTTCTATGTCCATCACATCTAGGCTGTGTGAAAGTTTGCAAAGCATCCAGGGCACAATGGCACACAGCAAACCTGACCTCACGGGCTACTTTGGTGACTGCTCTCAGCTTCATGGGTTGTGAAGCAGACAGTTAACTACCTGAGAGAAAATTACAGCAGATAACTAATTACAGGCTATTACTTTTGTATCGGTTATTGCGTTGATGGAGTGAGTGATGTATGCTGGGTAATGGCACAGCTAGTGATTGGGTGACTTTATTGTACCGGTTTTATAAACTGTTCTACAAGCCTTTTCATATTTGGAAATCCATTTACATTTTTAACCTGTCGTTCATTCTGCTACAGCTGTAACATATCTTTTCCAACTCCTCTGAATACATGCAGTCATTTTACCATCTGCTTTGGATAATCTCGCTCTTACGTATTAAATAAAATAAAATAAAAAAGAACTTTTTTATTAGACAAAAATTTTCGGTGCTGTTAAAGAATACACGGCGACTCACTTTTTTTTGTTGAGAAAGTGTTGTTTCATATTAGATCAGCGGCAGTGACGTCACCGTACTCGATCGTACCACAGGTAAGTAAGAATCTGAATCTGTAGATTTTTCTATATTATTTTTCTAATTTAAAATGCAAAAATACTGAAAAAGTGAGCTCACAAAGTTGCTTTTAGCAGTTCTATGGGTTAAGATGAGCAATTTCGTGGAACAGCGAATGACTTGACATTTAAGTGCATATATCTTGCCACGCCACATCATCATAATCATTAAATAGCAGACCGATCATCTATGCTGCAAATGCAAATGAAATACAAATGGACAGTAAACCGGGTTTATCTAAATCGTTACACTAGACACCAACCCTTTACAGTTCACAAAGGGTTTAATGTATATATTCATTTTTACATTTAATTAGTATACTCTACTACTTGTATTTAAAACAAGAAAAACTTGCATCAACACAAATAAAATCCTCTCCACCTGTCTATGGTAGCCAGTCCTCAAAATATCTCCCAATGTGGCAACACAGATAAAGAGAACACTGGCGTATAAGGTGCTTCTAAATTCTGAATGATTTTTTTTTCTCAACAGGTTCTTCATCAATCAGCTTATTATTGCTTCCTACATCTGCTTTTTGAAAAACTCCTAAAGGCACATTTAAGAGCCACGTCAGTCTGTTTGTATCTGTTCTTACTGCTGTCCTTATTGGTCCGTCTCTCTGTTTCTATCCGCATTTTTGTCTCTTTAACTCTTCATCTTTTTTGTTTTTGTCAGTGTGCTGGTTAACCTATAATTTGCCTTTTGTCTGTCTGCTGCCTTTTCTGTATGTAATAATTTTTGTTTCAACATGACACGCCCCAAATTCAGGGCCTGTACATCTTGCCAGACTCCCAATCAGGTAAGCGGAAGAACCTGCTGTGTCTGCTTCGGAAGTCTGTCCACCAAAAAAAAGCTAAAAGAAAAAGTAGAATCATTGGATAGCCAGTGGGGGGGCAAGTTGTCCTCAAAAACAGAAATGTTGGACAGATAATTGATTCTGCCCGTATTGCAGTAAGTAAAAATTCTTTTGTTTCATATATTATCATTAAGCTGTTATAAGATGTTGCTGGCACATTAACACAGCTCATCATATGTGCTTTTGAGAACATGCAACAATAATTTAGCTACTATTTTTTTTTCCAAATCTCTTGTGGAATAAGGAATATTTTACTGCTACTTATATTTATTATTGGCATTATCATTGTATTAATTAACATTGCATTAAACCACATAATAAGCATTTGTAATAATACATATAATCAAGAAGCAGGCTTGAGTGAAGGCCTGAATGGATTCAGCTTCTTGTTGCATTTGAGTTTGCCTAGCAACAGGTGACGCAAAGAGGAGGACAAGTCCATGGGGACCTCAAAGGCCTGAGATCATCACCATATTTGGAAGAGGATGCCAGAAAGGGGAACTTCTGTGTCTGCATTTATTTCTTAGAATAGATCATTGTCTGTACAAGGGGCAAAGAATGTTCTTAAGATGCAAATTATGTGCTTGTAAACGCAAGAGGGGGCGTTATAATACCCTGACAATATAAAAACAATCTGAAGTGTATTTTTGGGTGGGGATTTACAACTGATGGTTTCCAGTGTACGTCTCCCCACGCTGCGTGTATTCATTAAAATCAATTGTTTGATCGACCTCTTCTGGACCATCATTGTTTTACTCTCGTCCTCAATTTCGGACCCGTAACATTTGGTGCATTGGCCGAGGGTTGAGGAGAGAGAGTTGGAGATTGAGACCGAGAGGGTCCGAGGCGCTCGAACGGGCAGACACGAGTCAGTGGTCGAAGTGAGTGGACATAAGCCGGCTTATTCAAAGGTAAGGCACTACCTGTTGAATTATTTCCAAAATGTGCCAATTGGATATTACAAAATTAAAAGTTTACTCACTGAAATTACTGGTAAAAGTCTGTTTTGATTTTGGTGAAAATCTCATGAGAATTGAAGTTGAAGTAATGATAATGAAACGTTGAAAATAAGTAAAGAGAATAAGAGAAAATAAGTAAAGAGTAAAGAGAATAAGTGTATTTAAAGCAGTTGGACTGCAGAGTGAATTTAGAATAATAGGTAATTGGTCGTTTTGTGGATTACACTCCCAATTGGTTATAAGGTTGGACCTGCGTCGGTCATACACTTGTTCTGAGGTGTTGATTGTTGTTTCAAAGTATTACAAATTTCTGTAGAACGGCAGTTGGACTGCTAAGAAGCGCATTGTCCAGAGGTAACGCTTGCCGAGGGTGCGGACGCGTGCCTTCGTCCTCTAGGAGGGATAGTCAGTTGGTCACTGTGGAGCTTGGGGCACTCCAGAATAACTAGTGGTTGGCCCACTTTACCGTTTGGAACGGTGGTTTGCGCTTTTTTGGGTAGTAAAGCTTGGAGCTTGGGCGTTGGACGCTTTTAAATTGTGTTAGGGACCTTAGGGATTCGACCAGATACAGTTTAGAACTGATACTGTGTAATTGATAATAAAAACTTGGAGTTTATCCCTTGGAGGGTTAATTTAAATTTGTCAAAATTCTGTAGGTTGTGCAATCTCAGGCCTGATAATTGTTGTTAGTGTATTTAAGACGTCTTTGTAATTATAAAGTAAGAGGTTTGGTGTGAAAGGAGTCTGACCCAGCACTGAGCTGAAGTGCTGATGCCATTTTTAGACGGAGTGTGTGTGAAAATGCAAATGAGGAGCGGTGACGCGCAGAGAGGGTGGTTTCAGTTTCGAGAGTATTGAGCTTTATAACTATTGTTTGCCAATATTGCTAAATGCCTGTAATTAAGAGGCTGGTTTTGCTTATTCCGAGAGTATAAATACAGTTTGAATATATTAGTGTGGATGTATAGTAAATGACTGAATTTTGATAGATGTATATATCTTGAGTAACAAATGCTGGTGTGTTTTATTTTTTCAGTTATGTGTGTGTGGTGAGAAGCTGTGAGAATGATGAGAGGTTTCAGTTTTTCTTTTTCTTTTTTCTTTTTGACTTGCTCTTTCTGATTATGGAAGGCATGTCCAAGATACTCGTATGAAAGCGTATGTTGAGTGATTTTAACCGTGTGAATGCTGTCAGTATTTGATTTGAATGTCTCTGCATGATTTGTCTGAGTGAGTGAAAAAGGGAGAAGTTTGAGAGAAAAGGCAGTGTGTGTGAGACGAGTCATGGCGTCTGAAAGAGGTTAGAACATTTAAAAGTGTGTATGAAATATATTTCTTTTGTGATGTAAAGTAGGATGTTTTAAAGTTTGAAAGTGCTTTTAATTCAAGAAATGCATGAGTGATGGTATGAGAGGTTGAGTTTATTTTTATGTTTGAAAGAGCTCTATTTAAAAGTGTGTATGAAAGGAAGGTGTATTGTTTTTAGACCAAGACTTAGTAAAACTAAAGAGGGTTTGTAGACTGTAAATATGAAAAAACAAGTGTTTGATTAATCTGTAGAAACAGGAAAGAGAAATAGGAAATACTGTGCTGCTGTGTGTGTGACAGGAAGGTGTGTGTGTGACTGATGATGTCAGGGGAGCACCCAGAGAAATGGACAGAGTTAAATTCTAAGAAGATGAAGCAAGTCGAGGTTTTAAGATAAAAAAAATGAATATAATACTAATTGTATGCTTTAGTGTGCCAATACAGGTGGACTTCTCTCAACATTGAACTTTGAGTAACCGGCAAGAAAGTATAGAGGAACAATTGGGAAAAACAGGCCACTTTTTGGCTGAAATTCTACAGCTTCACCTGTCACTTTGTCCCTAAACTGAGAAGGAGCATAAAGGACAGTCAATTTCCTGATGAAGACCGACAGAACATCGTGGACTTGAAGAATTAACTGAAGCTAAAAGCAGTGCAAGCGAAAGCAGTAACACTGACGACCACTGATGAGTCCAGCAGTATGAAAGATGCAACATGCATGCTGGTGAAGAACAGTGTGATGTGTCTGCTTGAAGGCACTGACTCTCATATTTGCCATGCTTGGAGCAATCTTGGAAGAGAAGACTGAAAGGATGAATGGAGAAGAAAACAGAGCAAATGAAAATAAGACTGAAGGCACTGAATGTGATATTTTGCCATGCTGGGACTTAACCTAAAAGAAAGACTGTAAAGAAACAGAGAAGAAACAGACTGTGTTTCTTGGAACTTTGAAGCCCGGAGAGGACAGGCACATGAAAAAGGACCAGTGAGAGATGAAGCTGGACGAGTTTGACTGCGAGAATATAGGATATGGTTGGATAGAAACAGACCGGAACTCATGATTGTTTAGGGATGTCCACCACATCACAACAAAGAGGTAAACAATACAAAAGGTAAAAATAATCAGAAAATAACTGACAACTATATTAATGAATTGAAGACACACATACACAAATTGTTACATGTGAGATCATTTTTGAAATGAATCAGAGTGAGATAGTTTGAATCTAAAGCTCAGTGGAAAAATGCATGAAGTAAAACTGATTATAATTTAAGATGCAATGAAGAAACAGCTTACACGTAGTGTACATTAACCTGAATACATAGAAATGCAACGAAGAACTCAATGAATTAGTTCAATGAAGAAGCAGTTTACACTCAATTAACATAAAATGCAAGGAAGAACACGCTTACATGCATGGCATAATTGGTATTTCTGACCAGAGATAGAGAAATGGGTCATTTAAGCACTTGTGATAATAATGAAAATGTCTTAGTTTTGTTATTTTCAGGAATAAAGCAGACCTGGACCAGTTCTCCAGATGCCGCAGTCGGAAGAAAATTGTAGGTTAACATCAATGGAGAAGTTAGGGCAAGTTTCTGGTTGAATTGTTCACAGAATGATGTGTCCATGAACCTGAAAAGCAAGCCCTAACACCTGGCTGAAGACCAGGAGTGCTTTTATTCAAGGTGGGAAATTAAAGTTTGGGTTAGTAATTCGGGGAAAAAAGAAAACTGACTGCTTAACTGGAGAATTGGGAAGTGTCTGGGAGACTGTGAAGCCATAGATGCAAAAATAACACATACACACACACATATAAACAGAGAATGCATTAACCTTACAGAGACAAGCTCATGAAGATTAATGAACAGAGATTGATTAAAAACCTGGCTAAGAACACAAGCATATGCAATGAAGATCAGCTTGCTACTTGTATGAGTGATAGAATGGTGTGAATGTTTAATAAAATAGACTTAAAGCTTGAAGTTGAAGTTGGCTCAGAGGAGTTATATGACAGGGGAGTGAGTTATGGAAATTAACAGAAGAAAAGGGATTAAAGCAGTTTTAAAAGAGTGACTTAGGAGTGCTCTCGTACTGAGGGATCAAAACCAGTGATTATTATAGAGAGAAAATGAAAATAATTCAATAATGGGATAAGGTTTAAACATGTATTTCTCTTGTCAAGTTGGCTGTGGAACTGTGATTCAGTATGTAAATTAGCTCGAGTGAGTGACGCAGAGGAGCTTCCTGTGTGTGATTGAGGCCTTGAGGAAGGGAAGCAAAGTAGACAGTTCAGAGGTGCAGATTTGGACAAGAAATTTATAATTTAGTGTTGACACATTGTTATAACGTGTTTATATTTTAGGCTGAATCTAAGTATGGTGAAGTGTCAAAGGAGACATGGTTGTGTGTAAAACGGTGCAGCTTTGACGAGGTTTTCAGTGCGTTGAATGGGTGAAATTTAAGATTGTTTAAGATTTTTTGGGGCTGTTGTTTTTCATTTTAATAGAGTGAGTTTTGATAAACATGGACATGTCTAAAAGGGCCCATAGTTTTTGTAACAGTGCACTTAGAAAAAGAAAGAAAGAAAAAAAAACCTGTCAGGTGATTTTGTTTTGTACTTTGATGAGCTAATAATCAGCTCTCTTTTTTTCTCATTTTTGCTCTAAGCAGGCCTGGAAGAAAGTGAACTGACAGCGCTGACAAAATTTCCGGACAAACAAATATGAGGTGACTTTTCCAGATTTCAATGGGTGGAGGAAAGGCTACCTGTGGGGACCTGATCAGATTGAAAGTCCCTGTCTAAAAGATTGCCGCGAGCCAATCCAGACAAAACCATAAAGAACTATTTTCTAAAAAAGAGAAAACAAAATAAAACAAATGAATGAGCTCATGTTGCTGAGAGTGAAGACTCTGATTATTTGCGAGGGAGTCCACACTATCAGCAAGACCTGATGTTAAGGCATGTGAGTGAGTGTGACTGGACCAAGGTGGGGATGAATAAAATGTTGACAAACAGGAGGAGTGGAAGACTTAATTCTGGGGATGCTGATGTTTGCTTGGAGGGAATCTTTGTTTTATTTACTGGGGTTGGATTATGTTATTACATTACAAAATGCTAAATGGTAAAAGGGAAACATTTTTTGATATAACTCATGTTACCATTAACTGAAGAAACACATGATTAAACTTAGTTGTAACATAGATTGGATCATAAAGGGGGAGAGTTGAGTATGAAATGTAAAGTACAGGTTTTGTTTCTAGGAAATTCCAAGGATCCAGACTTTTGCATGGAGCAAGGAGTTTGAGAAGATTTGACATAATGATTAAATTGATTTTATTCCTTAAGCACAGGTTTTCAGGGCCGGAGCAGAGAGGAGGATTGCTGAGCTGTTCTGAGAGATGATATGACTAACTGTTTTCCTTTAATTTCTTAAGCCCGGGTGATGCATTTTGAGTTTTTTGAGTTTTATTCATTTGGACACATTTGGTGTGTTGTGGTGGACCACTAGAGGGCTCCACTCACACCCAGTGTTGAGGAAGTGTGTTCTTCTGTTTTGTGGCGCGATATGTGCAGTTGATGTTGGAGACAAATAAAGAAGGAGTGTGAACTGAGAGCTCTGTGTCGTTGATGCTTACCTCCACATTGGTGACCCCTGACTCGAGCATGCAACGGGCCACAGATAACGCAGACTCCGCTTTGGAGGCATCGGCGGCCGCCGGACCTCCGCCTCCTGTTGCAGCTACGTTCGCTGTGGCGCTGAAACTGCCGGACTTTTGGCTCCATGACCCCCCGTCATGGTTCGTGCACGTGGAGGCTCAGTTCGCCCTTCGCGGCATCTCGGCTGACGACATGAAGTATCACCATGTGGTGGCCTCACTCGACCCGCTGGCCACCCGCCGCGCGATGCCGCTCCTCCGGGACCCACCCGCCCAAGGGAAATACGCCGCCCTTAAAGAGCTGCTTCTTCGGCGCTATGCCCTCTCTGACGCTGAACGAGCCGAAAAGCTCCTCAACCTGTCAGGCTTGGGTGGCGGTACCGCGCTCGAGCTCATGGAGAACATGCTGTCGTTGCTCGGGCCGGATGACGGGGGATTCCTCTTCGCCCACCTCTTCCTCCGCCAGCTACCGGCCGCCGTGAGAGCCGTCCTCGCAAACTCCCCGCTTCTGCCTGCGAAGGATTATCGCTCCCTGGCTGAAGAAGCGGATCGCATTCTCCTGGCTAGCCGCACTTTCAACGTTCACGCCGTGGCTACGGACTCGCCGGCGACGCCTTCCACGCCACCACCTGCCTCCCCCGGAGCATCCGCCCCTTGCTGACGGCAGGGATTGCTACACGCCGGCACGGCGGCAAGAACATCTGTTTCTACCATCAGCGATTTGGCGACAGAGCACGTCGCTGCCTGCCGCCTTGCGCTTTCACGGCCCAGGGAAATGGACCCGCCAGCGCGCCGTAGCAGCCGCGACCGCTGGCAATACAGAGAGGCTGCTCTTCATAGAGGACTCGCGCTCCGGGAGACGTTTTCTCGTGGACTCCGGCTCCCAGAAGAGCCTCCTTCCCCCTACCGCTGCCGACGGACTAGCAGCGAACTGTGGGCCGCAGCTCATGGCAGCTAATGGCTCTCCCATCAAAACGTTTGGGGAAAGGTTGGTGACTGTTTGTTTTCATGGCCGGGATTTCCAGTGGAACTTTGTTGTTGCCGCTAGCTCTGTACCTATTTTAGGTGCTGATTTTCTGTGCGCTCACGGACTGCTTGTCGATGTTGCTAACAGATGTTTAATTGATGCTCTTTCGTTTTTTTCGCTGCCATGTTTTACACGGGCCGCCGAACCCCTAATTCGGGCTAATGTAGTGACCTCCGGGGATGCTTTTCAGCGTTTGCTTTCAGAGTTTCCATCGCTGTCTGTCCCTGATTTCTCTGGCGCAGTAACGAAGCATGGGGTTGAGCATTATATTCCCACGGTCGGGCCCCCGGTGTTCGCGCGCGCGCGCCGCCTCGACCCCGCGAAACTGTCCGTCGCTCGGGAAGAGTTGCAGCCATGGAGCGCCTTGGCATTGTACAGCGTTCGAACAGTGCATGGGCCTCTCCGCTTCACATGGTGCCCAAATCAGACGGTCGGTGGCGGCCGTGCGGAGATTTCCGCCGTTTAAATAATGCCACGGAGAATGACCGTTACCCCATCCCCCACATTCAGGATTTTTCTGCCAACCTCGCCGGAACGTCGATTTTCTCTAAAATTGACTTGGTGCGGGGGTATCACCAGGTTCCCGTGCGCGCCGAAGACGTCCCTAAGACCGCTGTCATTACCCCCTTCGGCTTGTTCGAGTTTTTGCGCATGCCGTTTGGCCTGAAAGGTGCCGCCCAGACCTTTCAGCGGCTGATGGACTCAGTTTTGCGTGGGCTGCCGTTCGTTTTTGTTTATCTGGACGAGTCCCATCTGCGCCAGGTTTTCCAGCGTTTGGCAGCGCACGGCCTGATCATCAACCCTTCCAAGTGCCAGTTTGGGTTGCCTGTTCTGGATTTCCTCGGGCACCGCATTTCCGCTGAAGGTGTGGTTCCGTTGCCCGACAGAGTCCAGGCCGTTTCAGCTTTTCCACGCCCCACGTCGGTTAAAGCGTTGCAGGAGTTCTTGGGGATGATAAATTTTTACAACCGCTTTCTCCCCAGAGCTGCCCACCTGCTGCAGCCACTCTATGCTGCCTTAAAAGGTAAAACAGCCAAAGATCCGGTTGACTGGCTGCCGGAACGCATCCATGCGTTTTCCGCAGCCAAGTCTGCGCTGGCTGACGCCGCCCTGCTGGCACACCCGCTCCCGTCGGCGGAGATCGCGTTGACCACCGACGCGTCCGACGTGGCAGCGGGTGGGGTGTTGGAACAGCGGGTTTCAGGTCTCTGGCAACCGCTCGCCTTTTTCAGTCGTACGCTCCGGGATGCCGAACGCAAGTACAGTGTTTTTGACAGGGAGTTGCTAGCCCTGCACCTCGCGACACGGCATTTTCGTTTTTTCCTCGAGGGTCGCAACTTTACTGCGTACGTTGACCACAAACCTTTGACGTTTGCGATGTCCAAGGTCTCTGACCCATGGAGCGCACGCCAGCAGCGCCAGTTGGCGGCCATTTCGGAGTTTACCACAGACATTCAGCACGTGGCTGGTAAGTCCAATCACGTCGCTGACTGTCTGTCACGTGTGTTGGTTTCTCCAGTGTATGTCGGCGTCGACTACGCTGCCATGGCCGCCGAGCAGCATGCTGACCCGGACATCCTGGCGCTTCAGTCAATGAAAACGGGCCTCGTGCTGGAGGACACCCCGGTGTGGGATGGCGGTCCGCGCCTTCTTTGCGACGTTTCTACCGGCCGCCCCGCCCGGTGGTTCCCCTTTCGTGGCGTCGTCGTGTTTTTGACTCGGTGCATGCCCTCTCTCATCCCGGCGTCCGGGCCTCGGTCAAGCTGGTCAGCGCCAGGTTCGTTTGGCCGGGCCTTCGCAAGACGGTGAAAGAATGGGCGGCGGTTTGTGTCCCATGCCAACGCTCAAAAATCCACCGGCACACGCAGGCACCCCTCGAACCTTTCCGTATCCCCGGTCGGCGTTTCGATCACGTTCATGTGGACCTGGTTGGTCCCTTGCCGCAGTCACAGGGTTTCACGCACCTTTTGACTGTGGTGGACCGCACAACCAGGTGGCCGGAGGTGGTGCCACTGGCGTCCACGACAGCGGCGACGGTGGCCAGAGCGTTTTTGTCGACGTGGGTTTCCCGTTTCGGTCCCCCTGCTGACATTACCTCAGACAGGGGCCCACAGTTTGTTTCTGAGCTTTGGTCTGCTATGGCTGACGGCCTGGGGGTCAAGGTCCACCGCACCACAGCATACCACCCGCAAGCTAACGGGATGTGCGAACGGTTTCACCGGTCTCTTAAGGCCGCGCTCCGGGCTTCCTTAACAGGTGGCGACTGGGTCGACCGTCTTCCGTGGGTTTTGCTGGGATTGCGTAGCGCGGTTAAAGAAGACCTCGGGGTTTCCCCGGCTGAACTGGTCCTCGGCCAGCCCCTCCGGGTCCCCGGGGAATTCTTGCCTGAGAGCCCTCCCCCATGTTTTGATCCCTCTTTGTTGCCTTTTCGCCCCCCGAAAGGCTCGTTTCCTGTTCCTGGTCCCGTGCACCACTGCCTGCCTGACACTTTTGTTCCGAGTTCGTTGGACTCTGCTCGTTTCGTTTTCGTCAGGCACGATGCCCATAGGACTCCGCTGCGTCCCCCATATGACGGGCCGTACAGGGTTCTTAAACCAGGCAACAAACATTTCATTTTGGACTTTGGCGGTCGGCAGGAGGTTGTCTCTGTTGACAGACTTAAGCCTGCACATGTTATGCAAGAGGATCAGGTGGTCCCGGCCCAGGCCCCTCGTCGCGGCCGCCCACCTGCCACCGGGCTGATGGATTCTGTTTTTTCCCCCAGGAGTGATCCACAATCCCCGGAGTCCAAGTCATCTGCAGCTTTTTCTGACCGCCAGTGCCAGCCTCGCTTCCGGGCTGGGTTGCCCTCTGTCAGTTCCCCACCCCCCGGTTCAGCCGTTCCGGCCGTTTGCTTAGGCCCCGGGTCCTGGACTAGTTCTGCTGGGTGTTCGGGGGGGGCATGTGTGGTGGACCACTAGAGGGCTCCACTCACACCCAGTGTTGAGGAAGTGTGTTCTTCTGTTTTGTGGCGCGATATGTGCAGTTGATGTTGGAGACAAATAAAGAAGGAGTGTGAACTGAGAGCTCTGTGTCGTTGATGCTTACCTCCACAGTGTCCAAATAAAAAGGGGGTATTTAAGGGGTAATTTGAAATGAGTTCTAGGATCATTTTATGACTTTTGGGGTTGTTGATAATTTAGATATGGTAAAACTGAGGCAGAAATTGTCATTTTTAAATAGAGTTATTTTTAAAGTAAAATGAAACTCCCTTGCTTTATTTAAAATAGGCGAGGCCAAAGGCCTGTAGCGTTTAACTGTATAGCTCTTAACTTGCAGGGATGGCGTGGAGCGTAATGAATGAATGCAAAACATGCTTACAGACACAAACATGACATAGATTTAGTTTATAGGGCAAAGGTGGAACACATGGTGCTTTGTTTCTGCTTAGCAACTAGTGAGGCAGACGGTGTTAAAGATAAGTATGCAATAAGTGAACAGGAAACATGTGAGGGTGAGACGGGTGAAACGAAATGTTGTAGATAATGGAAACTTGTCTAACTGGCACTAACAGTAATTTTTGCATGTTATGTATATGCCTGAAGCAAAAAGAGGCATAAATCCTGATAGAAAGTTTGAAGCGTGCTTTCTAGTGCAGATTTAGGCTGACAGGGGGATGGTGTATATTTTACCTGGGGTGTGTTTAATAAAACTAAAAGCGTTGCTCACACACATAAAGAGCATTGAGATTAAGTAAAGTTAATAAAATGGATAAAGCCCAGAACATGATATTGTGAACCAAGTTTGAATAATTAAAGGAACATTGGATGAACACAGTAGATTAGTGAGGTGTAGCAGAGAGAGGCTTTTTGTTTTCTATCTTTTACAGGAGAAGATTTCAGGACCACAGCGACCACAGGGGGCGAGAATCCTGGAAGCCCCAGACCGAACGGAATCAACCAGAGAAAGGAGAAAAACAGATCACAAATACACCTAGTTGTTTATATTACAAAGAAGATCAAAAGCTTGTTAGACATAGGTTATAATGGAAGCATAAAAGGGATGAGAGGAACTTTACATAACATAGAAATCCTGCAACAATTCGTAAATTGCCCAAACCCAGTGTTCAGACCGGATATGCGCTACCCGTTAAAGGGGGCGAAGAAATCAGGCCTAAGTTTGAAAAATGAAATGGGTTAACTCGATAGAGGAGGTTTCCAAAGGTTGAGAAAATAATGTAGGACCTTTTACCAGGAGAAAGCTAATTGTATCTTTTACACTTTACAGTGTGCACTGAGGGAAGTCAGGAATAGTTTAAACTAGGATTGAAAAATTAAACTAGGTGAAAAAAGGGGTGTAGCAAGTAGATTTAGGGCAGCTCACAGCCTGGCGTAAACGCAAGGTGCCGTCACACAGCTTAAGTTATTTGTTTGATTTATTTTTATGACAAAATAATAAGGAAACATTGAAAACATACAACTCGTGGAGGAGACAGATAGGGTTGGGGAATTGAAAGGTTTGTTTGTTTAGCATAATGCACTACAAAGTATACAAAGTTTATATAACATGATGCAAACACACGAATCAGAGACACGTAATGAGAAAACTGATTAGAATGTTCCTTACAACTACATGTTAATTGTATGCAATGATATTAACTATGGCTGTGTTGTTTATTGTCTATATTTTGCAGGGCACTCTGGACCACTTGTCTGAACACGGAGGCCAGTCCAGCCCAGCACTTCCTGAGACTGTAGTTGCTAAAACAGGATCGGTAAAAAAGACAAAAGCGCGAGGTGTCAGGTAAAGGTGATGAGTGTCTCAGCATGAATAATGGCATAGAGTTGAATTATGTTAAAGGCTCTACCAGCTCATTCACATTTGATTTGTGTGACGTCATTAAGTGTACAGGAGCTAGTAGTAGCTGGAGAGCGTATGATGTACGGGTCTGCAATCACCCCATGATATGCTTAGGGTAAATTTAGTTGATGCAAAGTCTAAGCCGCTCGCAGAAAGCTTAATCACCATTCTGACTGATCAGATGGTAACTTCGGGAACAGTAGCTCAAAAGGAACAGGAACCAAAAGGGAGAGTACTTCTGACAACAGATTACTTTAGACTGAAGCTTAAGGAGTTGATAAAGCGCGCCACGGGTTTCAAGGACAGTAACCTCTGGCTTGATTGGGTGGCTCAAAATGCTGGAGAACAACATGTATCTGACTGTGTTGCCTGTGCTTCAGCTAGGTCACGGTTGTGTACAGAGCCCGCACCATTGCATTAGAGGATGAGTGGGGCTATGATTGTATGTTACAGTTAACTAGAAGTGCAGTGACTACTGGCAACTGTATTTTGTTGTCCAGACTTTTCCCTGCCATTTCAAAGCAGACAGCAGTGGGACCATTTATGCTAAAATAAGATAATTACATGTTTCAAGTTTTCTACAGATAATGAAAAGTACAAGGTGGGAGAGATCGACCCAACTAGGTGTGCTGTCACACTCACGGGACGAACCACCAACAATGTAAGCGACCCTAACACGGTAATTGGAACATGGGCAAGAAGTGGGCTCTATTATTACTGTGGGGAAAATATTCGTGTTCCTATGGGAAGCGTAGGGACATGTGCGATGGTGCGATTGGGAGCTCCGCTCATGTTTATTGGAAACCAGGTAAAGGCTATTCCACAACATAACACGCGAACTTTAGCTGCCATACGTAAGAGATACATTTTGGCCAAAAGAGGGACCCAGGGTACCCATGCATATGATCCTCGTTTGAACTCGCCGACCTGGATAGACTCCATAGGAGTGCCCAGGGGAGTTCCTAATGAGTACAAGCTGGTAAGTCAGGTAGCTGTAGGATTGGAGAGTATATTTCTTTGGGTAACGCCTAATAGAAATATTGGCCGCATTATGTTCATTACAACCTGCTGAGACTCTCTAACCAAACCAGGGACGCCATGATGGGGTTCGCAGAACAATTGGGTCCGAGTTCACTGACGGGAGAGCAAAATCGAATTGTCTAAAACCATGCATGAGCACTCAGGTACCGAAAATCTGCTGGCGTCCTGGATGACATCTGTGTTTGGACAATGGAAAGGTGTGGCTATGTCAGTGATGTTTTCTTTGACTGTATTTTTGGGAATACTGGTCATCGCTAGTTGTTGTATCATTCCTTGTGTCAGAGGATTGTTGGTAAAGATAATGGCAAGGGTTGCGAACCCTGGCTGGGTTGAGGGCATCTATTAGATGAACTTAGAACCCATAGAGTGGGGCAGGGAGTGATACAACATAAGGTGTGGTGACATTCCTTGTCGGAATGTCAGAAGAGGGAATGTGGGGAGTCAGAAATTCTTTTATTCCTATTATATAATCTGCATTATTATGATTGCATTAAGAACATGTTTTACAGCATTGTTTATCAGTAATATTGTTTACAGGGTTCATATTGCATTGAATATGTTTGTCATCACATTCATTCTATTCAAAGGTTTAGTTCATTCTATACACATTGCATATCTGTGCTTGTTTAGAGTTGATGTTCTATCCAAGAGGGTTTTAAGCTTCACTGGTGAGAGTGTCCAGGTGATACATGTTGAGGGAAGATGAGAACATAGCCGGTTAATTGCATGCATGCTTACAATACACATAAATCTAGTAGCAGGCCTGAGCGAGGGCCCAAGTGTCTTCTACTTCTTATTTGAGACCTGCGCCAATTCAGTTTACTTAGTGATTGATGCCGAGGGTCCATTCCACTAGATTTCCACTAGAGAGGGACCCAGGAAAGGAGCAGAGACCACTTAAGCATGAAGTGTTTTCAAGTGGGAGCTGGCGTTTTATTACTGGACCACCTAGATGACATGAGGTTGTTGTCTGATTTGCTGAGTCAGGGGACGGCTAGAGAGGGTCAGAGCGAGGGCAGTGGATCCCGGGGAAGTGACCCCGGTGTCCATGATGCCATTGATAGACATGGAAGAAGCTGAGGAGGCCGAGGAGTGACACAGCACACGGTATGGTGACCTCTTGTGGTCAAGAGGTCAAGGGAGGGAATTGTGGAATTACAGGGATTATTTTACATAACCATCATCTTTATCATTGCATTAATTATCATTTCATCCAAGCATTTATTGAAGTTGCTGGCATTATGTTATAATTTGTATTACAGGGGTTATCATAATCACATATTAACATGTTTATTACAGGTGCAGTTATAACCACTTTAAATCGTTGAGTTAAATCTATAATCTTAAAAGCTTATATGCTGAGTATATTGTTACAGTAAAATAGTAGCTGAGCAAAGGCCTGAATGTATTCAGCTTCTTGTTGCATTTGAGTTTGCCTAGCAACAGGTGACGGAAAGAGGACAAGTCCATGGGGACCTCAAAGGCCTGAGATCATCACCATATTTGGAAGAGGATGCCAGAAAGGGGAACTTCTGTGTCTGCATTTATTTCTTAGAATAGATCATTATCTGTAGAAGAGGCAAACAATGTTCTTAAGATGCAAATTATGTGCTTGTAAACGCATGAGGGGGCGTCATAATACCCTGATGTTATAAAAGCAATCTGAAATGTATTTTTGGGTGGGGATTTACGACTGATGGTTCCAGTGTACGTCTCCCCACGCTGCGTGTATTCATTAAAATCAATTGTTTGATCGACCTCTTCTGGACCATCATTGTTTTACTCTCGTCCTCAATTTCGGACCCGTAACATAGGTCACAGGTTAGCAGCCAGTGTGGTCTTCTGCTGCTGTAGCCCATTTGTAATGAGTGGGTATATGAGTTACTGCTCCTGTCAGCTCGAAGCAGTCTATCCACAGAGTTCTCCTCTGACTTCTGGCATCAATGAAGCATTTTCTGCCAGAGAAGTGTTGCTCACTGGATATCTTTTTCAGACTATTCTCTGTAAACTCTAGAGATGTGGAAAAATCATGCATGTTTTGCTGGTCTTGCACCAACAACCATGCCACAATCATAGTCAAGAGTTTTCTCGACTATGGCTACGTGCCTAAATGCTGCCATGTGATTGGCTGATTAGATAGTTGTGCTGTTGAACTGGTGTACCTAATAAAGTGACCATTAAGTATACTCGGTGTATGCACAAATGAATGGAAAAACATCCAGATCATGACTGAACCCACCTGCGCTGAGATCCAGCGAGGATCTGCCTGCTTTACTGATCTGTAGTCGAAGCCTCGCCTGGCTCAGGTATAGAAAAATTGTGCCATCCTGCTGCGGGAGACCAAAGGTCAAGAGCAGACCTCCCTTGTTCCACGTCCTGAACTGCAGCGTTACAGACACTAGCCCTGTTGACCATGATGTAAGGCCAGGCAACTGAAGGAAGCTGTGGGAGTCAGTGAACGTCACAGCGACTGAAACTGGCTCAGCACAAGAAAAGGTCACATTGCCCTGAGAACAGGAGGAGGGAAGAGAGAGAGAAAGAAATGATTATGAAAGAGATAAAACATGAATATTCATCAACTGCAGAGGCTGACTTGGTTTGACTGGGTGTCACAGAGGTCTCATCGGCACCTCTCTGAAAAAGGACACCTGTATTTCCATACTGATATCAGCTGAACAGCTAAAACGCTGAAGGCTTTCTTTGGAAACCTGAAACATCAGAGTCAGAAAGGCTTTGCACACACTGCCTTTTTGTGCCACATAATCAAATTTCTCAACTACATCGGGAAACTGAAATAATACAACACAAGAAATATAGTTTTATAAAAACTAGTATGGTTCAAGTTTTCTCCTTTTTAACTGCCACTTGTCTCATGCAGCTCTTTTGCTTTGGGCTTTGTAACACCAGAATGTACATGTGATGACACTGGTGATGATAATGAAGGAGATTATGATGATGCTAATGACGCTGATGATGATGATGGGTGTAAAAATAGGGAGGAGGATGATGCAAATGATGAAAATAATGATGATAACAATAGTAATCATGACAGTGACCGTTAGCATAACAATTACCATGATGCAGAAAAGGCAAAGAGGAAGGCTGGGGAAAAAGTCACTAAAAGTCTGTCGTAGGGAATAAAAGTTTGTAACTTGTTCAAACTTTCATCACGGAAGCATTTTAACAGAAGAATGATAAATGCTAAATGATTAATTACTATCATAATAAATTGACGGCTTTCACAGAAGTTTAACACAGCTTTACTAGAAAATACTATCATCACTATAATAAAACACAATTTTTTTCTATGAAATATTTTTTTTTACAGAAGACTTTTTATTTACTATAAAAATGTCACTTATTCTTAAGATACAAATACATAAACTGAAAGTTGATTTGAACTTGCAGCTAATTTTTGATTTTCACAGGGAAAAGAATGAACGATTGACACACTGCAGAACTCTAGTTTCTTTATTTAATGCATCTAGTAGTTTGTGATGTACAAGCATACCTTCTCATCTTTAATCACCTGTGTTAGGTCACACGACCACGACCACTGACAATAATATGCAATCACAACCACGTCTTACATAGGACAAACAACTGATGAATACATTTTCGATGAATAAAACATTGCATTGGAAGAGCAAAGCAATATGTGGAAGATGTATATGTTACATTTTTGGGCTCTGTAACTGCTCAACAAGGTGGATTTTCTACAGGTGCAGTCTACTGGTGGATGAAAATAGGATCAGCCAGACTGACCTATAAACCTATGACCTATAACCTATAAACAATCATAGTGGTGGAAAAAACTCTACTGCAGTGATGCTACCCCTCATATCCATATTAAACCCTAGATATGTGACTGACTTTTAAACAACTTTTAAAACTTTTTTAGGAATCAGATCCCAAAAACAATACAAACATAAACTCTCAAATTCGCCCTGAAATTAGCACCACGCTAAAGTGCCCTTCACATACAGCACTTCAATGGCACCGCTGTGCTCTGAAATTTATTCTTTTCCTGGTTGGTGAGCACTCGCTGGTGACATACATTTGCATGACCAATAGAAAACATAGAATGGTAGTGGAGCGTGCACATAAAATCCACATGAAGACCATTACTAACTGCAGAAACAGTACAGGCAGAGCACAGCGGCCATTCCAATAGCTGACTAGCGCTAACTGCTAACCTAGCAGTCAGTGCACATCCTACTTTCTGTGTGATAGGACCATCTCATTGTGTCCATGTTAACTGCAAAAACTATAAACCCCTGAACACCACACAATTAGACACAAATGTATAGCTGATGAGTGAATTATGTGAATTAATGAAGTACATTTAACTTCTGCACATTGGTTCAATCGATGCAATGGCCCAGTAAATTATTCACTAGAGATGCAATAATGATAGATGTTAATGCATTCTTACAAATAACACACAAAGTGGATCATATCACCAAACACGATTTAAAGTGAGAAGAAAGTGTAAAACAATACAACAATAATTATCCATCCATCCATTCACTTTTGCTTATCCTCAGGGTCATGGGGGACAGCTAGAGCCTATCCCAGGCACCACAGGGCGGAAGGCTGGGTACACCCTGGACAGGTCACCAATTTGATGCAGGGCTAACACAGAAAGACGGGCAACCATTCGCACTCACACCTGTACTTGGACTGCGGGAAGAAGCCAGAGTACCTGGAGAGAATCGGCCATGTCATGTGGAAAACGTGCAAACTCCACACAGAAAGGCTTCAACTAGATGGTGGAGTCACTGGACTCAGGACTAATATTGAATGTTTAGTTTTTGCAAGAACTGCAATGCTGAGTCCTACATGCGTTACAAACCTACTAGAAAAGAAGTGATTTCTGAAGATACATTTTGAAAATATTTCTTTTTTTTAGTACACAAAAATGAAGTAATTTCAATGTATGCTCAGAAATCTCTTCTTTTCTCGTAGGTTTGAAATGTCATATAGGACTCAGCATGCAGTTCTTGCAAAACAAAACAAAAAGCTGAAAGAAAATATTTACAATACTTTACAGATATTACAAATTGATTGTGGAGGCAGTCAAGGCACTTGCTGCTAAAGGACAGATGAATGTGCCATACATCCTACACAAGCAGAGACGCATGAAGATGAACTGGCAAGTGAACCCCAACGCAACAATGAATACTGTACTGACAGAACAGATTCTATACTCTTTGAGGTGGCTTTGGACTTGGACTCAGCTTTTCTCTTTACGCACACTAAGATGAGGTCATTTTTATTTTAACATATTTAACAATGAAAGCTTTGTGTAAAAGAAAGGAGTTACTACACTAAATGGTGACATATAGCAGTTGTTTTCAATCTGACACTCCTCAAAAACCTTTGCTTTTTTCTACTAAACTTTTTAAAACTGCATGTATACAAAGAGATGTCCTCAGAATTATTAATATAAACATGCAAAACTTAAATTAATAACATTACAGCTTTAGTTCGGCATCATGAGTGACAAGCGATGAGTAGGCAAAATTGTACCACACTATTACTTTTAGTGCATGTGGTAAACTTAATTCATAAAATGTTGAAATATAATGACTCACCACTACCGCGACCTGCGAACTGCCGTGTTTGGCCAGGTCTATTAAGTTGATGTCGCTGTACAGCAGGTTCTCCAGGCAGCCATGAAAGTTCCTGTTGGACAGGATGGGTTTCTGCAGTCCGTGGCTCTGGACAGCCGCCACTGTCAGCTGCACAGTAATTCCAAAACACACTATAATAATATTACCGTCTCCCTCTCAATGGCATCAAGGTTGCTGTAAGAGGTTCATTCACAGAGTACGCTGCCTTTTAACGCAGAAAATAAGCTCAAAAACACCTCTTCATTGCCTCAGTACACTCACACAGTTAAATTATGCACTGAATAGACCTTTTGAAAAAACTCTCTCAAGCTGGTTTGGCACAGAAAGCTGCCCACCTTCTGCCTTTTCATTCACTAGGAGAACTAATATGACTTGAATGTCCTGTCTGATTTATTTAACGAGTAACTCACTCACGCTGGTGAACAAATGAATATTTCTGCAGGAGTGGATGCGCTTTTGACACGTTTGCTTTAAAATGTGTGTGTGTGTGTTTGTGTGTGTGTGTGTGTGTTTCCTCTCACCATGTGAATGTGCCAGTGGCTGAGATCAGCCGGTATTTGAACCCGCTGTGTATTTTATCCACGGTCAGGTTTAGGTGAGTGCTGAGCCGCTCCAGCTTTACATGGTGCCAGTGCTGGTCATCAAGCAGACTGCCCAGGGAAACGAGAAGCTGACCACCAGAGGATGAACTCACACCTGCAACACAGAGGGAGAGAGGAGCGGGAGAAAAGTTGTCATGTCGGTGCCATGGTACATTTCAGAGAAGAGCAACGTCCCCGGCCAATGCAGAAATCCCATTATGTGCATCTCCTGCTGAGGATCTTTGATTTTTTTTCCCTGAAGTTTATTACCTCCAAGCACTTCAAGATGAACATCCATAAAACATTTTAACAAGGACAAACATCCGTGTAGAAAATAGTCAGTGCTTTTTCCCAGCAAATCACCCATAGAAAGGGATTGTGTTCGATCTATCAAAACAAAAAGTGCCACGGAAAGATTGCTGCATCAGTGGGATATTTTTAATCTCTGTTTCAAACAGGAAGCAGGTCACTGAGGTCACCCTCTTTCATTATAGAGCACATTTCTGTATGCTGAGAGGGAGGAGGACAGAGCTCAATAAATGATGATGCTACAAAATGATAGCAGGACATAATTAATGAAAGACCTCACCAGCAGGTCTAATAGGTGGATCCATCTCTACGTCCCCAATGTGTTGGGAAGGAAACGAGGTTCTCTTTCTGACAGAAGGAGAGATATACACCAAGCCATTAATTATGAAAGGTATTTTCTTCAAGATAGAAAGACAGTTCAAATTACAGAGTTCCAACTCCTCATTGTGTGTTTAGGGGTCTGAGGGAGCGCTACGTAAAAGGCTGGTAAATGCTGGAAATTGGTGGCTGGGAGTTAGAAGAAGAAACCTTACAAAAATCTACAGACTTCTCCCCAATCAGTTTGAGGCGTTTAACCACTACTATCATAACCAACTAGTTTCTCCAATCTAAAATAACTGTCAGTGATCAACTTGCCGAATATATCAAACTGTGGTACCAGTTTCAGGTTTCAACAAGGAAGCACGATGCATTCAAAGTTTGCATCAGTGACTTTATTTTTTCTATACTGGCTACATTTCACAGATATATTAGACTAATCCTAAATTGTTTTTAGTACTGTGCTCAAGCTATGAATCAAAGGTGCAATGACAGTTTTTTCTGTATTATTCTCCCACTACTGACAATCAAATGAAAATTAAAATCTGAAAAATAAATCTAACATAGAAGTCACAAAAACTGCAGGTAGGGTAGAGGAAACTTGAGGCTAGTTCCGCAAAGCTAGTTCTACTTCCTGTGCCAAAATGCTCAATTTTGCAATGGAAACAAGCAAAGAAATAAGTAATTTATATAAATAAATCTCATCAGTATTTTTTATAAGACCAAAAGTGGATTAAAGTACACACAGGCTGTTAGCTATCTCGTGCTACAGTGCTATGGTTAAATATTGTGATTCAGTTTGATTATGCTAGTATAACCTGTGTGTTTTGCTCATACTGTAGTCTAAAGAGGCACCTTGCTAATGAAGCTAGTTAATGTTAGCTGATGAGTAAGCATTCCAGCTTCTCCAATATGGTGATCCTACCTCCTAAAAATGCAGGGCTGACTAAATGGCTAAATGAGGAAACAGTATTAAATTCACAAACCATAAGTGATCAGTGTCTCTATCTTTTACATATAGTTTGTGATTACACAAACAGTCCTGATGAAACACATTAGCTGTGTATTAATTCTAGCAATAAGTGGCTACATAATTCTCTTAAGTTTAACTGAGATCGTGATTAATGTTAAATAGTATCCAATTTACTTCCAGTTTGAAACCAACTTTTCAGGGCTTCAACAATGGAGCTTTGATCAGGAGATAACTACCTTAGCTTAGTTTAGCACGGAGATAGGAACATGGGAAACAGCTAGCCTAGTTCCATCGACAGAAGCTTGTCTCCTCTTGCTTCCAGTACTTATGCTGACGATAAGCAAGTAGTTTAAGAGAAAACAATAATAGAAACACTTCACTTCATTAATGAATCTCTTTCTCACTCTCTGTCAGTCTTGATTCCCTTATTCCCCTTCTCCTTGCCTGCAAGTTTATTAGGAAGCTGAGAGAAGAAGGTTCAATTTAAGAGAACCGTAACATGCCATTGCCTTAACTAATCATCCGAAGGAACAAAGCTATGTAACACTACAATAACAGCCTAATTTAACCTGACTGAATGCACAATATTGATGTTCTTGTGTTTAAGCTGATGGCTTTGCACTGAACACTCTACTATGCAGGAGCCTACTGCCCCAGACAGGTCCCCAAGGCATACTGCCAGATCATTTCTGTCTGCTATTCCATTATGCCTCTTCACTCAAGCTCTAAATCTGTTTATGAAGGATGACAGTGACAAGTCTTATCACAAGATACACTGTTATAATTATTTCAGGATTGTATCATCACGTGGTAAGAATTTGACTATGAGTGGGTTTCAGATTTGTTTATTTCATGTATTTGCATCCTTGTGTATGAGGATGGTAGGACACATAGTCTTACCAATGGTGTCAAACCATTTCACAGATCAATGGCTTTGAAAAGATTCAAGATTAATTTAATATCATTATCCTACACAAGGTTGAAAAATTGCAGATGCAGTACTTCCATGCTATTAATGAAAAATCCAAAATGAATTGAGTAGTTTAGTAATTAAAAGCTATTTTAATGGCTCTGAAGTTTTAAAGTTTTATCAAAGAAAAAAAGAGACTACAATCCATCAAACGGCAGGTTGGTGCTGGCTCCAAAAGGAAGACCGTTCCCTAAGACTCCATGTTAAAAGGCCCATTCATTGCATAAACGGCCTTGGTTATATCAAGGTACAACTTGTTTTGGGTCTGTTCTTTTCTCTTGTTTCTTGTCTGAAACAGATGGGATAATTTTTATAGGTTATTACCACTCATTTATATGAGGTTATATAATATGGTTATATTATTATTAATAATGGCTGTGGCTGTTTTGAATGACAATTTGTGTCATTCGGGCGTCATTCGGGGCGATCGTGGCTCAAGAGTTGGAGTTCGCCTTGTAATCGGAAGGTTGCCGGTTCGAGCCCCAGCTTGGACAGTCTCGGTCGTTGTGTCCTTGGCAAGCACTTCACCGTTGCCTACTGGTGGTGGTCAGAGGGCCCGGTGGCACCAGTGTCCGGCAGCCCCACTCTGTCAGTGCACCCAGGGTGGCTGTGGCTACAACGTAGCTTGCCATCACCAGTGTGTGAATGTGTGTGTGAATGGGTGGATGACAGGTTGTGTAAAGCACTTTGGGGTCCTTAGAGACTAGTAAAGCGCTATACAAATACAGGCCATTTACCATTATTTTTACCAAAATATGATTCTGTTCATCTGGACGTAGCATTTTCAGTGGGAGAAACGTTTCGTCACTCATCCAAGTGACTTCTTCAGTAACTTGGATGAGTGACGAAATGTTTCTCCCACTGAAAATGCTACGTCTAGATGAACAGAATGAACTTTTGAAGATTTACTTACCTGGATGATTGAGAATGCATCAAGACGTTTTACTAAAATACTTCAGTTTTTCCAGTAAATACAGTATCTTTTCAGTAGCCCAAATTAGCGTCCCATTTGCTGTCAGAGAGAATTAAGGATCAAATGTACTAATCAAGCTAGCTTATAAAAGTGGGAAACAAATTACAAAAGCAAAAGACAAAAAACAAACAAACAAATAAAAAATCACTTTATATCACTTTATAACTGCCAAAATGCTAACTCTAATCTTAAAAAACAATAGATGATGTCAAAGTGGCTGTCCATTTTTAATGTACAGTCTATAGGTAAAACTCTATGATAAATGTGGCAGCAACTTGCATTTGTTTACAAGAAACCTCAATTAAGAGATCACTAAGATCCTGAGGGATCATAAATGTTTTTAATTGGGTTTTTTTTTAAACTTACTAAAAATAACAGAATCCATTCGCTTCCGCTTATCCTTTCCAGGGTCGCGGGGGCGCTGGAGCCTATCCCAGCTGTCATAGGGCGAGAGGCGGGGTACACCCTGGACAGGTCGCCAGTCTGTCGCAGGGCCAACACACAGGGACAGACAACCATTCACGCTCACATTCACTCGCACATTCACACCTAAAAATAACAGAAAACATGAAAACTCTGGAAACAACATCAAGATCAAAGTGCTAGATAGTCCCTCGTAGATACAGAGTAGTAGATAATCATAGTTGGCATGCTATTCCTTTGCTATGCTTTCTTGAATTACTCTCTAGACAAAGTACATCTTCTTTGGAAACATTCATTTTAGCTGACCATAAATTTCAATGAACCAAATCAGTCCTATAGTAAGTGTGAAAGGCAAGAAGTTACAGCAATATTTACCATCTACAGTCAGTTAGCATTTAGAAAGAGTCCTCCATTTGTTCTCACTTTTTCTGCCACAAATCTCTTTCACTTCCCAGTGTCTTCAAAGGCAAACAAGAGGGCAGTCATTTACATTTTTACATTTGCCTTTAAACAATGAACTATGAGGGTTTTTTAATTGTTTTAAATTCTATTTTAAAGATATATTCTTTATTTTTACCGCACCGAAAAATTCAGTAGTTAGTAACCCATCATAGAGCAGGGGAGTGCAGTAAGAGGTTTCTTTTCATTTCCTGGCTCCTCTGGAACTCTTAGGAGGCAGCATACACACGAGTAAATCGCTGTAGACAAAGTGGAATTGAGTAAGCAAATGCAACAGCAATCACCGCAGTTCATTGTCTTCTATTTTCTCTGCCAACTGGCACACTTGTCCAAAGACATTCATCTCATTTCAGCGGCGCTGTTCAGATGCCTGGGGGAAGATCTAGTTGTAGCTTTTGCTGCTCTGTACACTGAGCAAAATGCTGATTGTGGCAAAGTCGTGCTACTGTAAACCCTGAAATATTCCATTTAGTATGCCAGAAACCAGACAGTGAACACAGCATGTCCTCACTGCTGAGAATACGGAGACAAGAAAGCCTTTCACTTAACATGCAGCCTGCCCTGCATGGATCTCTGATGCCATCCTAATTTCGTCAGTGATACTTAACACCATTTGTCCAACAGGCACTGGAGCCCTCAGCGCATTTACTGCTGTGTATTACAGCTTTCCAATGGCAGTTCAGAATTGAAGTGAATTATGAAGCAGCAGGCTACATTACAGCAAACTGACATTTTGATAAATGTAAAGCATAGAGGAAATGAGATGGTTTTGGATAGCGGACATAAATCTTAATGAGCCAGTCAATTTTCCAACTGCTTGGACAGCCACAGGCACACAGAGAGGGTCTAAGTGTCTCACTGCATGTGTTTGTTTGACTGTCTGTCTCCTTGGTCACTGTCTATTGGTCTGTCTGTTATTCCTTTCTTTGTGTTTCCATTCAGACGTGTACTTATGCTAATGGATGTTGCTCACTAATTAATGAAAACACTTGCACCCTTATAAGCTGTGCATTTACCATGTTCACAGTGTTAGCTGCCGTTAGCCACCTCTCTGTCTCAGCCAGCTTGCTGTTCTGGTGAAGTGACATGAATCACCGTTAAAGAGAGGACCGGGACTGACAGGATCAGGCCGGCAAAAGGGAGCGATAACTGTGAAGAGCTTCAGAGTCTCTCACATTCTTCAGTGTTTAGATAATGCATCTAAACCTTCTGCTATTATCTCTGCTCTGTTAGTTTGATCTTCTCTTGTCTTCCAACAGCTGACTGTGGAGGAGCATGCTGTGGCTCAGGGTGGATGCTCCAAGCTATTGATCTAAATTACACTGTCTGTAGAGTCTGTAGCTCCTTGGAGATTCAGAGGAGGAAGAAGAAAAAGATGAATACCAAGCAATTGTTAAAGGTAAATAATTCAATCTGAAAAAGAACTAGCAGAGGCAGAGTTTGGATCACATATGAAAAAGGCTTTGATAAATAAACATGAAGATTTTTTCTATAGCAAAAAA
>NW_020327762.1:0-16518 GCF_001858045.2 Oreochromis niloticus | reverse complement strand
ACTGTGGAATAAACTGCTCTAAAACACTGGATACTTTTAAAACTCGTTTAAAGACCCATTTTTACTCTTTGGCTTTTAATTAGGGCCCGAGCACTAAAAGTGCGAAGGCCCTATTGTATCTGCTCCGTTTCTTCTTATTATTATTATTAGGGCCCGAGCACTGAGAGTGCGAAGGCCCTATTGTATCTGCTCTGTTTCTTGTTATTATTAGGGCCCGAGCACTGAGAGTGCGAAGGCCCTATTGTATCTGCTCCGTTTCTTATTATTATTAGGGCCTGAGCACTGAGAGTGCAAAGGCCCTATTGTATCTGCTCCGTTTATTATTATTATTAGTATTATTGTTGTTATTAGGGCCCGAGCACTGAGAGTGCGAAGGCCCTATTGTATCTGCTCTGTTTCTTGTTATTATTAGGGCCCGAGCACTGAGAGTGCGAAGGCCTATTGTATCTGCTCCGTTTCTTATTATTATTAGGGCCTGAGCACTGAGAGTGCAAAGGCCCTATTGTATCTGCTCCGTTTATTATTATTATTAGTATTATTGTTGTTATTAGGGCCCGAGCACTGAGAGTGCGAAGGCCCTATTGTATCTGCTCTGTTTCTTATTATTAGGGCCCGAGCACCGAGAGTGCGAAGGCCCTATTGTATCTGCTCCGTTTCTTATTAGGGCCCGAGTACTGAGAGTGCGAAGGCCCACTGTATCTGCTCGTTTATTATTAGGGCCCGAGCACTGAGAGTGCGAAGGCATTATTGTATCTGCTCCGTTTCTTATTAGGGCCCGAGTACTGAGAGTGCGAAGGCCCCACTGTATCTGCTCCGTTTATTATTAGGGCCCGAGCACTGAGAGTGCGAAGGCATTATTGTATCTGCTCCGTTTCTTATTAGGGCCCGAGTACTGAGAGTGCGAAGGCCCTACTGTATCTGCTCCGTTTATTATTAGGGCCCGAGCACTGAGAGTGCGAAGGCCCTATTGTATCTGCTCCGTTTCTTATTATTAGGGCCCGAGCACCGAGAGTGCGAAGGCCCTATTGTATCTGCTCCGTTTCTTCTTCTTCTTCTTCTTCTTCTTCTTCTTATTAGGGCCCGAGCACAAAAGTGCAAAGGCCCTATTGTATCTGCTCCGTTTATTATTATTATTAGGGCCCGAGCACTTCGAGTGCGAAGGCCCTATTGTATCTGCTCCGTTTATTATTAGGGCCCGAGCACTGAGAGTGCGAAGGCCCTATTGTATCTGCTCTGTTTATTATTATTATTATTATTAGGGCCCGAGCACCGAGAGTGCGAAGGCCCTATTGTATCTGCTCTGTTTATTATTATTATTATTAGGGCCCGAGCACTTCGAGTGCGAAGGCCCTATTGTATCTGCTCTGTTTATTATTATTATTATTATTATTATTAGGGCCCGAGCACTGAGAGTGCGAAGGCCCTATTGTATCTGCTCTGTTTATTATTATTATTATTATTATTATTAGGGCCCGAGCACTGAGAGTGCGAAGGCCCTATTGTATCTGCTCCGTTTATTATTAGGGCCCGAGCACCGAGAGTGCGAAGGCCCTATTGTATCTGCTCCGTTTCTTATTAGGGCCCGAGCACTGACAGTGCGAAGGCCCTATTGTATCTGCTCCGTTTCTTATTAGGGCCCGAGCACCGAGAGTGCGAAGGCCCTATTGTATCTGCTCCGTTTCTTATTATTATTATTATTATTATTCAGGCAAAACAAGGGCCTTTTTGAGGGCTTTAACATGCTCGAAAACTCTTGGAATTTTGCACACATGCCAGGTCTGGTGAAAAATTTTGTATTTTAATGGTTTTACATATGAGCACTGGGAAATGGCTCTGTAGCGCCACCTATGCCTTGTTAAATGCAGCCCTACGAACACATCATTTTAGCTACATGTATGAAATTTGGCACACATGTGTATCATGCCAAGACGAACAAAAAAGTCAGTGGACCATTGACGCAAACCCAACAGGAAGTCCGCCATTTGGAAGTGAAGGTGACATTTTGGCTCTAATTTTGCCATTTCCATGCCTCGAACTTTTGCGAACTCCTCATTGGAATTTCATCGTACAAGCTTCATATTTGGTCAGTGTCAACTACACACCTGGGCCATATTAAATTGTGGAGCTTTTGAGTTTTCGGGTTACTGTGAGGCCGTGGCGCCACGGCGAATTTCGATGACTCGCCATGAAAATCTTATTGCCTCTCGGTCTGTCATACATTGTCCGACCTTGACCAAAGTGGACACATATGATAAGGCTCCACCCCTGAACATATTTCAACTGCCATATTTGACACCAGGGACAGCGCCACCTAGTGGGAACAGGAAATGTCATGTTTTACACTTTGGGGTACAGTATTGTAATGGGTGACATCTGCAGCCTCAAATTTCTCCAGGAAAGCCTTAAGGAGTTGGTCTTGGGTTACAGAGAAAACTGTGAGTTTTCGCTGAAGGGTGTGACCCCAGCAGCATGGCGAACATTGACGTCTCGCCATGACGAAACAAATTAGTGTAACTCAATGAAATCCAATCTGATCAGTACCAGATTTTACAGGGATGATGTCAGACCCGCCCTGAACAGATTGATATGCCCATTGTCAGGAATACGTAGAGCGCCACCTAGTGGCACCAGGAAATGTCATGTCTTTCATTTTGTTGTACTGATTTTCACAGGTTCATCGTGGCCACCTCAAAAGCGGTGAATATCACCATCAGTCCCTCTTGATGCTTCAGTGAGAAAATTGTGACTATAAACTGAACGGCGCACCTGGTGGCAGCGCAGTTCACCATGAAAGATGAAGTGGCTTTTGAGGGGCTTGAAAAGTTTAAAAAGTCTTGAAATTTGGCGCACACCTCTAATGTGATGAGGGATTTCTTTTTATATGTTCATTTTCCTTGAACAGCGCAAAATGGCTCCACAGCGCCCCCTACAAAATTTCAAAACAACAGCCCCTGCTCTGTGTTTTATGTATGAGTTTGAAACCTGGCAAGCTTATTGGAGATATCAAGATGTACAAAAAAGTCTCTTGGAGCAATATCCCAAATCCAACAGGAAGTCAGCCATTTTAAAATTAATGTGTAAATTTGGCGACATTTTCCCCTCTTTTCAGGCCTCATACTTTGACGAACTCCTCCAAGGGATTTCATTAGATTTACGCGATCTCCTGTGTGTGGAATCTAAAGACCTTTGTGATGTTAAATTGCGAAGCTTTTTACGTTCAGGGAAACGGGGTGGTCATGGCGGCACGTGGAGTTTCAATCACTCGCCAAAAAGCAGTAACCTGCTGTCGCTCAAAACACAATGTCCAATCTCTCCAAAGGTCGCAGGCGTGATGAGACTCGAGCTCGGAAATGTTTGTTATGCCATTTGTCAGTAATGGTTAGAGCGCCACCTAGTGGGACGACTATAATAATGGTTGAATGAGATGAAATTTTAGCTGGTGGTTAAATGCATGAATTCCATCAATGTGACATCAGATCGGAAGCGCTGGTTTTAGGTGTTGGGCTTGGCTCGACGCGCCGGGGGTGCGAGGGCCCTCATATCGCTGCTTGCAGCTTTAATTAGGGCCCGAGCACAAAAGTGCGAAGGCCCTATTGTATCTGCTCTGTTTCTTATTATTATTATTATTATTATTATTATTATTATTATTATTATTTCGGCAAATGAATCGGCCTTTTGAGGGCCTAAACATGCTCGAAAACTCATGAAATTTTGCACACGCGTCAGGTCTGGTGAAAATTTACGTATTTTAATGTCCGTAGACATGTCCAGGGAAAATTGGCTCAGTAGCGCCACCTAGAAAAATGAGAAACGCGAGCCCCGAGATGGGTATGACCTACATGTATAAAACTCGGAACACATATCTAACGTTCGGAGACGCACATAAAAGTCTATTATGGCCATGTCCTAAACCCAACAGGAAGTCCGCCATTTGGAAGTGAATGTGACATGTTGGCTCTAATTTTGCCATTTCCACGCCTCGAACTTTTGCGAACTCCTCATTGGAATTTCATCGTACTAGCTTCATATTTGGTCAGTGTCAACTACACACCTGGGCCATGTTAAATTGCGGAGCTTTTGAGTTTTCGGGTATGGTGAGGCCGTGGCGCCACGGCGAATTTCGATGACTCGCCATGAAAATCTTATTGCCTCTCGTTCTGTCATACATTGTCCGACCTTGACCAAAGTGGACACATATGATAAGGCTCCACCCTGAACATATTTCAACTGCCATATTTGACATCAGGGACAGCGCCACCTAGTGGGAACAGGAAATGTCATGTTTTACACTTTGGGGTACAGTATTGTAATGGGTGACATCTGCAGCCTCAAATTTCTCCAGGAAAGCCTTAAGGAGTTGGTCTTGGGTTACAGAGAAAACTGTGAGTTTTCGCTGAAGGGTGTGACCCCAGCAGCATGGCGAACATTGATGTCTCGCCATGAAGAAACAAATTAATATAACTCCATGAAATCCAGTCTGATCAGTACCAGACTTTACACCCATGATGTCAGACCCGCCCTGAACAGATTGATGTGCCCATTGTCAGGAGTACGCAGAGCGCCACCTAGTGGCAACAGGAAATGTCATGTCTTTTTCTTTGTTGTACTGATTTTCACAGGTTCATCGTGGCCATGTCAAAAGCAGTGAATATCACCATCAGTCCCTCATGATGCCTCAGTGCAAAAATTGTGACTTTAAACTGAACGGCGCACCCTGGTGGCAACGCGGTTCACCATGAAAAATGACGTAACTTTTGAGGGGCTTGGAAAGTTTAAAAAGTCTTGAAATTTGGCGCACACCTCCAATGTGATGAAGGCTTCTTTGTTATGTGATTCTTTTCCTTGAATAGCGCAAAATGGCTCCACAGCGCCCCCTACAAAATTTCAAAACATCAGCCCCTGCTCTGTTTTTTATCTATGAGTCTGAAACCTGGTAAGCTTATGGAAGATATCAAGATATACAAAAAAGTCTCTTGGAGCAATATCCCAAATCCAACAGGAAGTCAGCCATATTGAAATTAATGTGTAATTTTGGCGACATTTCCCCTTCTTTTCAGGCCTCATACTTTGACGAACTCCTCCAAGGGATTTCATTAGATTTACGCGATCTCCTGTGTGTGGAATCTAAAGACCTTTGTGATGTTAAATTGCGAAGCTTTTTACGTTCAAGGAAACGGGGTGGTCATGGCGGCACGTGGAGTTTCAATCACTCGCCAAAAAGCAGTAACCTGCTGTCGCTCAAAAACACAATGTCCAATCTATCCCAAAGGTCGCAGGCGTGATGAGACTCGAGCTCGGAAATGTTTGTTATGTATGTATGTTTGTCAGTAATGGTTAGAGCGCCACCTAGTGGGACGACTATAATAATGGTTGAATGAGATGAAATTTTAGCTGGTGGTTAAATGCATGAATTCCATCAATGTGACATCAGATCAGAAGCGCTGGTTTTAGGTGTTGGGCTTGGCTCGACGCGCCGGGGGTGCGAGGGCCCTCATATCGCTGCTTGCAGCTTTAATTAGGGCCCGAGCACAAAGTGCGAAGGCCTATTGTATCTGCTCTGTTTCTTATTATTATTATTATTATTATTATTATTATTATTATTTCGGCAAATGAATCGGCCTTTTGAGGCCTAAACATGCTCAAAACTCATGAAATTTTGCACACGCGTCAGGTCTGGTGAAAATTTACGTATTTTAATGTCCGTAGACATGTCCAGGGAAAATTGGCTCAGTAGCGCCACCTAGAAAAATGAGAAACGCGAGCCCCCGAGATGGGTATGACCTACATGTATAAAACTTGGAACACATATCTAACGTTCGGAGACGCACAAAAAGTCTATTATGGCCATGTCCTAAACCCAACAGGAAGTCCGCCATTTGGAAGTGAAGGTGACATTTTGGCTCTAATTTTGCCATTTCCATGCCTCGAACTTTTGCGAACTCCTCATTGGAATTTCATCGTACAAGCTTCATATTTGGTCAGTGTCAACTACACACCTGGGCCATGTTAAATTGCGGAGCTTTTGAGTTTTCGGGTTACTGTGAGGCCGTGGCGCCACGGCGAATTTCGATGACTCGCCATGAAAATCTTATTGCCTCTCGTTCTGTCATACATTGTCCGACCTTGACCAAAGTGGACACATATGATAAGGCTCCACCCCTGAACATATTTCAACTGCCATATTTGACATCAGGGACAGCGCCACCTAGTGGGAACAGGAAATGTCATGTTTTACACTTTGGGGTACAGTATTGTAATGGGTGACATCTGCAGCCTCAAATTTCTCCAGGAAAGCCTTAAGGAGTTGGTCTTGGGTTACAGAGAAAACTGTGAGTTTTCGCTGAAGGGTGTGACCCCAGCAGCATGGCGAACATTGAGGTCTCGCCATGAAGAAACAAATTAGTGTAACTCAATGAAATCCAATCTGATCAGTACCAGATTTTACAGGGATGATGTCAGACCCGCCCTGAACAGATTGATATGCCCATTGTCAGGAATACGTAGAGCGCCACCTAGTGGCACCAGGAAATGTCATGTCTTTCATTTTGTTGTACTGATTTTCACAGGTTCATCGTGGCCACCTCAAAAGCGGTGAATATCACCATCAGTCCCTCTTGATGCTTCAGTGAGAAAATTGTGACTATAAACTGAACGGCGCACCCTGGTGGCAGCGCAGTTCACCATGAAAGATGAAGTGGCTTTTGAGGGGCTTGAAAAGTTTAAAAAGTCTTGAAATTTGGCGCACACCTCTAATGTGATGAGGGATTTCTTTTTATATGTTCATTTTCCTTGAAGAGCGCAAAATGGCTCCACAGCGCCCCCTACAAAATTTCAAAACAACAGCCCCTGCTCTGTGTTTTATGTATGAGTTTGAAACCTGGCAAGCTTATTGGAGATATCAAGATGTACAAAAAAGTCTCTTGGAGCAATATCCCAAATCCAACAGGAAGTCAGCCATTTTAAAATTAATGTGTAAATTTGGCGACATTTTCCCTCTTTTCAGGCCTCATACTTTGACGAACTCCTCCAAGGGATTTCATTAGATTTACGCGATCTCCTGTGTGTGGAATCTAAAGACCTTTGTGATGTTAAATTGCGAAGCTTTTTACGTTCAGGGAAACGGGGTGGTCATGGCGGCACGTGGAGTTTCAATCACTCGCCAAAAAGCAGTAACCTGCTGTCGCTCAAAAACACAATGTCCAATCTCTCCCAAAGGTCGCAGGCGTGATGAGACTCGAGCTCGGAAATGTTTGTTATGCCATTTGTCAGTAATGGTTAGAGCGCCACCTAGTGGGACGACTATAATAATGGTTGAATGAGATGAAATTTTAGCTGGTGGTTAAATGCATGAATTCCATCAATGTGACATCAGATCGGAAGCGCTGGTTTTAGGTGTTGGGCTTGGCTCGACGCGCCGGGGGTGCGAGGGCCCTCATATCGCTGCTTGCAGCTTTAATTATTATTATTATTCAGGCAAAAGAAGGGCCTTTTTGAGGGCTTTAACATGCTTGAAAACTCTTGGAATTTTGCACACATGCCAGGTCTGGTGAAAAATTTTGTATTTTAATGGTTTTACATATGAGCACTGGGAAATGGCTCTGTAGCGCCACCTATGCCTTGTTAAATGCAGCCCTACGAACACATCCTTTTAGCTACATGTATGAAATTTGGCACACGTGTGTATCATGCCAAGACGAAAAAAAAAGTCAGTGGGACCATTGATGCAAACCCAACAGGAAGTCCGCCATTTGGAAGTGAAGGTGACATTTTGGCTCTAATTTTGCCATTTCCATGCCTTGAACTTTTGCGAACTCCTCATTGGAATTTCATCGTACAAGCTTCATATTTGGTCAGTGTCAACTACACACCTGGGCCATGTTAAATTGCGGAGCTTTTGAGTTTTCGGGTTACTGTGAGGCCGTGGCGCCACGGCGAATTTCGATGACTCGCCATGAAAATCTTATTGCCTCTCGTTCTGTCATACATTGTCCGACCTTGACCAAAGTGGACACATATGATAAGGCTCCACCCCTGAACATATTTCAACTGCCATATTTGACATCAGGGACAGCGCCACCTAGTGGGAACAGGAAATGTCATGTTTTACACTTTGGGGTACAGTATTGTAATGGGTGACATCTGCAGCCTCAAATTTCTCCAGGAAAGCCTTAAGGAGTTGGTCTTGGGTTACAGAGAAAACTGTGAGTTTTCGCTGAAGGGTGTGACCCCAGCAGCATGGCGAACATTGAGGTCTCGCCATGAAGAAACAAATTAGTGTAACTCAATGAAATCCAATCTGATCAGTACCAGATTTTACAGGGATGATGTCAGACCCGCCCTGAACAGATTGATATGCCATTGTCAGGAATACGTAGAGCGCCACCTAGTGGCACCAGGAAATGTCATGTCTTTCATTTTGTTGTACTGATTTTCACAGGTTCATCGTGGCCACCTCAAAAGCGGTGAATATCACCATCAGTCCTGTTGATGCTTCAGTGAGAAAATTGTGACTATAAACTGAACGGCGCACCCTGGTGGCAACGCAGTTCACCATGAAAGATGAAGTGGCTTTTGAGGGGCTTGAAAAGTTTAAAAAGTCTTGAAATTTGGCGCACACCTCTAATGTGATGAGGGATTTCTTTTTATATGTTCATTTTCCTTAAAGAGCGCAAAATGGCTCCACAGCGCCCCCTGCAAAATTTCAAAACAACAGCCCCTGCTCTGTGTTTTATGTATGAGTTTGAAACCTGGCAAGCTTATTGGAGATATCAAGATGTACAAAAAAGTCTCTTGGAGCAATATCCCAAATCCAACAGGAAGTCAGCCATTTTAAAATTAATGTGTAAATTTGGCGACATTTTCCCCTCTTTTCAGGCCTCATACTTTGACGAACTCCTCCAAGGGATTTCATTAGATTTACGCGATCTCCTGTGTGTGGAATCTAAAGACCTTTGTGATGTTAAATTGCGAAGCTTTTTACGTTCAGGGAAACGGGGTGGTCATGGCGGCACGTGGAGTTTCAATCACTTGCCAAAAAGCAGTAACCTGCTGTCGCTCAAAACACAATGTCCAATCTCCCAAAGGTCGCAGGCGTGATGAGACTCGAGCTCGGAAATGTTTGTTATCCATTTGTCAGTAATGGTTAGAGCGCCACCTAGTGGGACGACTATAATAATGGTTGAATGAGATGAAATTTTAGCTGGTGGTTAAATGCATGAATTCCATCAATGTGACATCAGATCGGAAGCGCTGGTTTTAGGTGTTGGGCTTGGCTCGACGCGCGGGGGTGCGGGGCCCTCATATCGCTGCTTGCAGCTTTAATTATTATTATTATTATTCCAGGCAAAAGAAGGGCCTTTTTGAGGGCTTTAACATGCTCGAAAACTCTTGGAATTTTGCACACATGCCAGGTCTGGTGAAAAATTTTGTATTTTAATGGTTTTACATATGAGCACTGGGAAATGGCTCTGTAGCGCCACCTATGCCTTGTTAAATGCAGCCCTACGAACACATCGTTTTAGCTACATGTATGAAATTTGGCACACATGTGTATCATGCCAAGACAAACAAAAAAGTCTATGGGACCATTGACGCATACCCAACAGGAAGTCCGCCATTTGGAAGTGAAGGTGACATTTTGGCTCTAATTTTGCCATTTCCATGCCTCGAACTTTTGCGAACTCCTCATTGGAATTTCATCGTACAAGCTTCATATTTGGTCAGTTTCAACTACACACCTGTGCCATGTTAAATTGCGGAGCTTTTGAGTTTTTGGGATACGGTGAGGCCGTGGCGCCACGGCGAATTTCGATGACTCGCCATGAAAATCTTATTGCCTCTCGTTCTGTCATACATTGTCCGACCTTGACCAAAGTGGACACATATGATAAGGCTCCACCCCTGAACATATTTCAACTGCCATATTTGACATCAGGTACAGCGCCGCTTAGTGGGAACAGGAAATGTCATGTTTTACACTTTGGGGTACAGTATTATAATGGGTGACATCTGCAGCCTCAAATTTCTCCAGGAAAGCCTTAAGGAGTTGGTCTTGGGTTACAGAGAAAACTGTGAGTTTTCGCTGAAGGGTGTGACCCCAGCAGCATGGCGAACATTGAGGTCTCGCCATGAAGAAACAAATTAGTGTAACTCAATGAAATCCAATCTAATCAGTACCAGATTTTACAGGGATGATGTCAGACGCGCCCTGAACAGATTGATATGGCCATTGTCAGGAATACGTAGAGCGCCACCTAGTGGCACAAGGAAATGTCATGTCTTTCATTTTGTCGTACTGATTTTCACAGGTTCATCGTGACCACCTCAAAAGCGGTGAGTATCACCATCAGTCCTTCATGATGCTTCTGTGCGAAAATTGTGACTTTAAACTGAATGGCGCACCCTGGTGGCAACGCGGTTCACCATGAAAGACAAAGTGGCTTTTGAGGGGCTTGGAAATTTTAAAAAGTCTTGAAATTTGGCCACACCTCAATGTGATGAGGGCTTTGTTGTTATGTGATCATTTTCCTTGAATAGTGCAAAATGGCTCCACAACGCCCCTACAAAATTTCAAAACATCAGCCCCTGCTCTGTGTTTTATTATAGTCTGAAACCTGGTAAGCTTATGGAGGATATCAAGATGTACAAAAAGTCTCTTGGAGCAATATCCCAAATCCAACAGGAAGTCAGCCATTTTAAAATTAATGTGTAAATTTGGCGACATTTTCCCCTCTTTTCAGGCCTCATACTTTGACGAACTCCTCCAAGGGATTTCATTAGATTTACGCGATCTCCTGTGTGGAATCTAAAGACCTTTGTGATGTTAAATTGCGAAGCTTTTACGTTCAGGGAAACGGGGTGGTCATGGCGGCACGTGGAGTTTCAATCACTCGCCAAAAGCAGTAACCTGCTGTAGCTCAAAAACACAATGTCCAATCTCTCCCAAAGGTCACAGGCGTGATGAGACTCGAGCTCGGAAATGTTTGTTATCCCATTTGTCAGTAATGGTTAGAGCGCCACCTAGTGGGACGACTATAATAATGGTTGAATGAGATGAAATTTTAGCTGGTGGTTAAATGCATGAATTCCATCAATGTGACATCAGATCGGAAGCGCTGGTTTAGGTGTTGGGCTTGGCTCGACGCGCCGGGGTGCGAGGGCCCTCATATCGCTGCTTGCAGCTTTAATTATTATTATTTTATTCAGGCAAAAGAAGGGCCTTTTTGAGGGCTTAACATGCTCGAAAACTCTTGGAATTTTGCACACATGCCAGGTCTGGTGAAAAATTTTGTATTTTAATGGTTTTACATATGAGCACTGGGAAATGGCTCTGTAGCGCCACCTATGCCTTGTTAAATGCAGCCCTACAAACACATCGTTTTAGCTACATGTATGAAATTTGGCACACATGTGTATCATGCCAAGACAAACAAAAAAGTCTATGGGACCATTGACGCATACCCAACAGGAAGTCCGCCATTTGGAAGTGAAGGTGACATTTTGGCTCTAATTTTGCCATTTCCATGCCTCGAACTTTTGCGAACTCCTCATTGGAATTTCATCGTACAGCTTCATATTTGGTCAGTGTCAACTACACACCTGTGCCATGTTAAATTGCGGAGCTTTTGAGTTTTCGGGATACGGTGAGGCCGTGGCGCCACGGCGAATTTCGATGACTCGCCATGAAAATCTTATGCCTCTCGTTCTGTCATACATTGTCCGACCTTGACCAAAGTGGACACATATGATAAGGCTCCACCCCTGAACATATTTCAACTGCCATATTTGACATCAGGTACAGCGCCGCTTAGTGGGAACAGGAAATGTCATGTTTTACACTTTGGGGTACAGTATTATAATGGGTGACATCTGCAGCCTCAAATTTCTCCAGGAAAGCCTTAAGGAGTTGGTCTTGGGTTACAGAGAAAACTGTGAGTTTTCGCTGAAGGGTGTGACCCAGCAGCATGGCGAACATTGAGGTCTCGCCATGAAGAAACAAATTAGTGTAACTCAATGAAATCCAATCTAATCAGTACCAGATTTTACAGGGATGATGTCAGACGCGCCCTGAACAGATTGATATGGCCATTGTCAGGAATACGTAGAGCGCCACCTAGTGGCACAAGGAAATGTCATGTCTTTCATTTTGTCGTACTGATTTTCACAGGTTCATCGTGACCACCTCAAAAGCGGTGAGTATCACCATCAGTCCTTCATGATGCTTCTGTGCGAAAATTGTGACTTTAAACTGAATGGCGCACCCTGGTGGCAACGCGGTTCACCATGAAAGACAAAGTGGCTTTTGAGGGGCTTGGAAATTTTAAAAAGTCTTGAAATTTGGCCCACACCTCCAATGTGATGAGGGCTTTGTTGTTATGTGATCATTTTCCTTGAATAGTGCAAAATGGCTCCACAACGCCCCCTACAAAATTTCAAAACATCAGCCCCTGCTCTGTGTTTTATTTATAAGTCTGAAACCTGGTAAGCTTATGGAGGATATCAAGATGTACAAAAAAGTCTCTTGGAGCAATATCCCAAATCCAACAGGAAGTCAGCCATTTTAAAATTAATGTGTAAATTTGGCGACATTTCCCCTCTTTTCAGGCCTCATACTTTGACGAACTCCTCCAAGGGATTTCATTAGATTTACGCGATCTCCTGTGTGTGGAATCTAAAGACCTTTGTGATGTTAAATTGCGAAGCTTTTACGTTCAGGGAAACGGGGTGGTCATGGCGGCACGTGGAGTTTCAATCACTCGCCAAAAAGCAGTAACCTGCTGTAGCTCAAAAACACAATGTCCAATCTCTCCCAAAGGTCACAGGCGTGATGAGACTCGAGCTCGGAAATGTTTGTTATCCATTTGTCAGTAATGGTTAGAGCGCCACCTAGTGGGACGACTATAATATGGTTGAATGAGATGAAATTTTAGCTGGTGGTTAAATGCATGAATTCCATCAATGTGACATCAGATCGGAAGCGCTGGTTTTAGGTGTTGGGCTTGGCTCGACGCGCCGGGGGTGCGTCGAGTACATAGGGCGTCGGTACAATAGGGCCTTCGCACTGAGAGTGCGAAGGCCCTATTGTATCTGCTCTGTTTCTTCTTCTTCTTCTTATTATTAGGGCCCGAGCACTGATAGTGCGAAGGCCCTATTGTATCTGCTCCGTTTCTTCTTCTTCTTCTTATTATTATTATTATTATTATTATTAGGGCCGGCACAAAGTGCGAAGGCCCTATGTATCTGCTTGTTTCTTATTATTATTATTATTTTATTATTATTATTATTATTATTATTATTATTATTTCGGCAAATGAATCGGCCTTTTGAGGGCCTAAACATGCTCGAAAACTCATGAAATTTTGCAGACGCGTCAGGTCTGGTGAAAATTTACGTATTTTAATGTCCGTAGACATGTCCAGGGAAAATTGGCTCAGTAGCGCCACCTAGAAAAATGAGAAACGCGAGCCCCCGAGATGGTATGACCTACATGTATAAACTCGGAACACATATCTAGCGTTCGGAGACGCACATAAAAGTCTATATGGCCATTGTCCTAAACCCAACAGGAAGTCCGCCATTTGGAAGTGAAGGTGACATTTGGCTCTAATTTTGCCATTTCCATGCCTCGAACTTTTCGAACTCCTCATTGGAATTTCATCGTACAAGCTTCATATTTGGTCAGTGTCAACTACACACCTGGCCATGTTAAATTGCGGAGCTTTTGAGTTTTCGGGTTACTGTGAGGCCGTGGCGCCACGGCGAATTTCGATGACTCGCCATGAAAATCTTATTGCCTCTCGTTCTGTCATACATTGTCCGACCTTGACCAAAGTGGACACATATGATAAGGCTCCACCCCTGAACATATTTCAACTGCCATATTTGACACAGGGACAGCGCCACCTAGTGGGAACAGGAAATTCATGTTTTACACTTTGGGTACAGTATTGTAATGGTGACATCTGCAGCCTCAATTTCTCCAGGAAGCCTTAAGGGTTGTCTTGGGTTACAGAGAAAACTGTGAGTTTTCGCTGAAGGGTGTGACCCAGCAGCATGGCGAACATTGAGGTCTCGCCATGAAGAAACAAATTAGTGTAACTCAATGAAATCCAATCTGATCAGTACAGATTTTACAGGGATGATGTCAGACCGCCCTGAACAGATTGATATGCCCATTCAGGAATACGTAGAGCGCCACCTAGTGGCACCAGGAAATGTCATGTCTTTCATTTGTTGTACTGATTTTCACAGTTCATCGTGGCCACCTCAAAAGCGTGAATATCACCATCAGTCCCTCTTGATGCTTCAGTGAGAAAATGTGACTATAAACTGAACGGCGCACCCTGGTGGCAGCGCAGTTCACCATGAAAGATGAAGTGGCTTTTGAGGGGCTTGAAAAGTTTAAAAAGTCTGAAATTTGCGCACACCTCTAATGTGATGAGGATTTCTTTTATATGTTCATTTCCTTGAACAGCGCAAAATGGCTCCACAGCGCCCCCTACAAAATTTCAAAACAACAGCCCCTGCTCTGTGTTTATGTATGAGTTTGAAACCTGGCAAGCTTATTGGAGATATCAAGATGTACAAAAAAGTCTCTTGGAGCAATATCCCAAATCCAACAGGAAGTCAGCCATTTTAAAATTAATGTGTAAATTTGGCGACATTTTCCCCTCTTTCAGGCCTCATACTTTGACGAACTCCTCCAAGGATTTCATTAGATTTACGCGATCTCCTGTGTGTGGAATCTAAAGACCTTTGTGATGTTAAATTGCGAAGCTTTTACGTTCAGGGAAACGGGGTGGTCATGCGGCACGTGGAGTTTCAATCACTCGCCAAAAAGCAGTAACCTGCTGTCGCTCAAAAACACAATGTCCAATCTCTCCCAAAGGTCGCAGGCGTGATGAGACTCGAGCTCAGAAATGTTTGTTATGCCATTTGTCAGTAATGGTTAGAGCGCCACCTAGTGGGACGACTATAATAATGGTTGAATGAGATGAAATTTTAGCTGGTGGTTAAATGCATGAATTCCATCAATGTGACATCAGATCGGAAGCGCTGGTTTTAGTGTTGGGCTGGCTCGACGCGCCGGGGGTGCGAGGGCCCTCATATCGCTGCTTGCAGCTTAATTATTATTATTATTATTATTCAGGCAAAGAAGGGCCTTTTTGAGGGCTTAACATGCTCGAAACTCTTGGAATTTTGCACACGCGTACAGTGCGGTCTGTGAAAAATTTTGTATTTTAATGGTTTACATATGAAACACTGGGAAATGGCTCTGTAGCACCACCTATGCCTTGTTAAATGCAGCCTACGAACACATTGTTTTAGCTACATGTATGAAATTTGGCACACATGTGTATCATGCAAACGAACAAAAAAGTCAATGGACCATTGACCAAACCCAACAGGAAGTCCGCCATTTGGAAGTGAAGGTGACATTTTGGCTCTAATTTGCCATTTCCATGCCTCGACTTTTGCGAACTCCTCATTGGAATTTCATCGTACAAGCTTCAATTTGGTCAGTGTCAACTACACACCTGGGCCATGTTAAATTGCGGAGCTTTTGAGTTTTCGGGATACGGTGAGGCCGTGGCGCCACGGCGAATTTCGATGACTCGCCATGAAAATCTTATTGCCTCTCGTTCTGTCATACATTGTCCGACCTTGACCAAAGTGGACACATTGATAAGGCTCCACCCTGAACATATTTCAACTGCCATATTTGACATCAGGGACAGCGCCACCTAGTGGGAACAGGAAATGTCATGTTTACACTTTGGGGTACAGTATTGTAATGGGTGACATCTGCAGCCTCAAATTTCTCCAGGAAAGCCTTAAGGAGTTGGTCTTGGGTTACAGAGAAAACTGTGAGTTTTCGCTGAAGGGTGTGACCCCAGCAGCATGGCGAACATTGAGGTCTCGCCATGAAGAAACAAATTAGTGTAACTCAATGAAATCCAATCTGATCAGTACCAGATTTTACAGGGATGATGTCAGACCCGCCCTGAACAGATTGATATGCCATTGTCAGGAATACGTAGAGCGCCACCTAGTGGCAACCAGGAAATGTCATGTCTTTCATTTTGTTGTACTGATTTTCACAGGTTCATCGTGGCCACCTCAAAAGCGGTGAGTATCACCATCAGTCCCTTCATGATGCTTCAGTGAGAAAATTGTGATTTAAACTGAACGGCGCACCCTGGTGCAACGCAGTTCACCATGAAAGATGAAGTGGCTTTTGAGGGGCTTGAAAAGTTTAAAAAGTCTTGAAATTTGGCGCACACCTCCAATGTGATGAAGCTTTTTGTTATGTGATCATTTTCCTTGAATAGCGCAAAATGGCTCCACAGCGCCCCCTACAAAATTTCAAAACAACAGCCCCTGCTCTGTGTTTTATGTATGAGTTTGAAACTGGCAAGCTTATTGGAGATATCAAGATGTACAAAAAGTCTCTTGAGCAATATCCCAAATCCAACAGGAGTCAGCCATTTTGAAATTAATGTGTAAATTTGGCGACAT
>NW_020327761.1:0-26985 GCF_001858045.2 Oreochromis niloticus | reverse complement strand
TTTTCGGACTGTAAGGTGCACTAATTCTAAGGCACATTAAGTCAAACAAACAGATAAGTCAAACTTTATTCAACTCATTTACAATAACTCTCAAAATTGTTCAGTTGTAAGACATAAAATACAGAAAACAATTCACTCACTTTTCAGGATTTGTGTATTGATGAATGTGGATTGATCAGTTTGAATCTGCTTTCATAAGCATGGCTCTCAACAGGTGCCAGGCCCTTATACACACACACCATATTATGTTGAAGCACAGTACGAATTACTCTACGAGGGTGCTGACTATGGTAGCCATGCTCCGACAATACATCAAGTGGTGCTGCTTTGTAGCTTACCAAAGTCATATTAAAACATTTGACAGATGCCGTGAGTGCCGTGTACCACATAGAATTGGTTTGAAATCAGTAAACACAACCATACATAAGGTGCACTGTCTATTTTTGAGAAAATTAAAGGCTTTAAATGTCCTTATAGTCTGAAAAATACAGTAAAGCCAGGTTTATTGGAAGTGTGTCTAATTCCACTTTCTTTCTGTCTTACAGGTGACCTGCTGCAGAAAACCTCTCCTCTATCATTAACAAGCAATTCAGTCTGTCCTATCACTCTCCCTCTCCCTGCTCCATCTTTTTTGACAAGCCATTCTATCTTCTATCATTTCTCCGCCATGAGCTCTATCTAAGTTGACAAGCTTGAACCTGAGTTGAAACGCAATCCTGTGACTTGAAATCAATTTTACCAGAATCTAAGTTTGGAATTGAAGTTACCAGAACTTCGTCAATCTGTTTCAGAATTCTGAGAGATCTCCGCTCTCACTGCTCCATCTTTCCTGTCGTTAAACTCTCTCACATCCAGTCATTTTGCTGGAAATTACAAGTAAAAAGTTGAATATACAGTAATAGAATTACAGTACAGTAGAACTCACTGTAGAAACTACTTACAGAGCCCTACATTTGTCATTTTAATTTTACATTACACTTTGGAATAAACACTGATAGTTGGCTTACGTGTGCAGTTACTTTGATAAATTATATAAAATACACCTTTTTCAAGGTTTATTTGTAATAAGATAATCTGGTTATTTTGTAATACATACATTCAGACTTATATTCACATAATAATAAATTGGATCCAAATATATTTTTCAAGTCTGTTTCATTGCTATAATTTGACTACAAGTTTATACTATTATTATTTAAGGACAAACCCTTTTTTGTCACTCAGTGTAAGTATTCAGTTACAGTTGTCATCTAGAGGCTGCCCTGAGAACCAGACTTCCTGTTTCCTGACTGCTGCAGAACGTCCAGCTGAAGAATCCCCATTAGCCTGTCATCTGATCACCACACCATCACAGCTCCTTATATTTGCTTTAAATTTTAAATATCTGAAAGATTTACACAGTCTACTTAAAGCTAAGAGTTTAATTATAGCCTGTTGATTGTTGAGATTTATTCTGCATATTACTTTACAGAAGTATAGACCAATTTGTTATCCAGTCTGGTTAAAAAAAATAGAAGTAATAATATACAGTTTTTGAAAAAGGTACAATAAAACAGACCAAAGTGTTTCAAAGAACTTTAAATAAGTTAAACTAAATATTGAGTTTGTATTTAAGTGAGCCTTTTACATCATTCTGATAAAGCTCTGATTTAAGAGAAAGTTGAGGAATCAGTTTTTCAGTGTTTACAGGTTGAGTTTTGTTTACATTTGTGTATAAATACATATAAGGTCCAGTTTGTACTTGCACAAATGCAAGAAAAGTCAAAGGTCACAGTCCCAGAGCTTAGATGGCAAAAGCAGAAGAACAGGTAAATGTTTCTCAGAGCGGTGAGGAGGTAAAGGTGTCTGTTACAACTATTCCCAGTCCAGAAGTGCAGAGCAGCGTTCAGACAGCCGCAGTGTCTTATGCAGATGTGTAAAGAGAGGTGTTCCCTCAGCATGTGTGCCAGATGCTAAGTACAGCAGGTAATCCAGACTGAACCCCAGGTAACTGTGCAAACGCAGCATGATGGAGAAGCTCCAGGACCGTCTCATGTACAGGTTACAAACAATGAAGTCGTCCACGAGTGAGTAGCATCTGTGCGTCCCGAAGCCAGGCCGCTGCTAAGTATGGAAAGTACAGGAATCAGCAATGCATGGCGAACAGTTTGGTTTTCCTGTCATTCTTACACGAGGATGAATTCATTACCAGAGCAGATCTAAACCGTGTGTTGGACAAAGGCCATGCCGTGTATTCAGATGCCAGAAAGAGGTTTGTGAACAGCGTGTTCTCGCTGTGATGAGCTTCCCACAGTGGTCACCAGCCGCAGACACGAGTATCAAGTGGACATGTCTCAGTTTGCTCATTATGGCACATTTGATGGTACAGATCATTTTCCGAGCCTTGAACAGGGACTACAGTGTTTGGCTTCAGCGGTTCGCTATGCTTTGCTAGTCATGGGAGGAACCGTCATTGCAGTTTGCAGGCTGACTTCAGGTGAATACGCATACTTTGACCCTCACCCACGTAAGTCTACAGGAATGCCATTGTCGCTAGCTGTAAGTGGTGGAACTGCAGTTATGTTAAAATTCACACGTCTTAACGACATGATTGACAGGATCAAACGCTTGTACCGAATGTTAGCATCGCGCCATCCTGCACTTATGAGCTACAGCCTGTCGAGTTTCACAGTGAAAACCCTGCTGACCAAAGAGATGCTGATGAAAACAGACAAACAGCTACAACTGTTCCAGCACCAGTTTTAAATGAACCTGAATTTGAAACCCCAAAATCCACTGAGCAGACACAGAAAACTGTGACCGACACTTTAGCCACTGAAGTGATGTCATCCAGAGTGGATTATTCAAATGAGCCAGCTGCTGAGCTGAACAATCGTCCTTCTGATTATTTAGAAATAGAAACCTCTGCATCTTCTGTAAGAGACACTCAGGTAACAAAGAATCTGTTCCTCAGAATGATTTAAACACTGCCTCCTGTTTGACTGAGACAACAGAGGAACTCTCACATAAACTGTTGAAGCTTAATAAACAGCAAAGGAGAAAGATTAGGAGACGATTATTGGTCCAAGAAAAACTACCACAGAGAAGGAAAATCAGAAAAGAAAGAAAGACAGATGTACACTTTTGATGAAAGCTTTAAGGCAAGAAAAAAGATTCTAGTAGAAAGTCTCATGATTCTGATCACAGTAAGAAAAGAGTGTGTACAAAAATAATCTGTATAAACTCAATGCTACATATAGAGAGAAACAGAGAGAACATTTTAGAAAAATCTATAGAGATAGTGCTAAAATTAGAGAGAGAAAAAGAGAACGTGTCATAAGGATGTATAAAGAAGATTCGTTATTCCGAGAAAAGCAGAAGGAGCGTATAACAAGAACATATAGAGAATCTCCATTTTCCGAGAAAAGCAGAAGGAACGTATAACAAGAACATATAGAGAATCTCCCATTTTCCGAGAAAAGCAGAGGAGCGTATAACAAGAACATATAGAGAATCTCCCATTTTCCGAGAAAAGCAGAAGGAGCGTATAACAAGAACATATAGAGAATCTCCCATTTTCCGAGAAAGCAGAAGGAGCGTATAACAAGAACATATAGAGAATCTCCATTTTCCGAGAAAAGCAGAAGGAGCGTATAACAAGAACATATAGAGAATCTCCCATTTTCCGAGAAAAGCAGAAGGAGCGTATAACAAGAACATATAGAGAATCTCCCATTTTCCGAGAAAAGCAGAAGGAGCGTATAACAAGAAATATAGAGAATCTCCCATTTCCGAGAAAGCAGAAGGAACGTATGAGAAAACATATAAAGAATCTTATAGACAATCTCCTATGTTCAAAGAACAGCAGAAGGAACGTCTAAGAAGAAATTACAGAACTTGTGCTGGATTCAGAGAGAAACATAAAGCTTACATGAGGTCATATGTATATAATCTATATAAGAAAGTGAAGAATTTAAACAGAAAAAGCGATCTTACATCACTAAACGTTATGGAGAAGAGAGACAATTTCAGCAGAAACACAAGGACAATATGAGAGAACGAATGAGAGTAAAATATTGGAACGGTTTTTCTTTTAGACAGATGCATAATATCAGATGTGCAATGAACATAAAAAGAAAATATCGTCAGATGCATCGACCAGCTGAAAGTTTACAGTGTCATCCAGATAACAGTTTAATGAATGAGGCCATATCTCGTTTCAGATCAAACATTAAGTCAGCACCATCTTATGTTTGTACTGTTTGTCTAAAAGCTTCTTTTCCTAATCAGGTGAAAATCTGCAAAAGAGAAAATTACTCAAAACACCAAACTGTAGCTCAGCAGTGTCTAACTGGTAAATTTGTTCATGTGTGTGATGAAGCATGTAATGATCAGTGCAGCTTTCCTGTTGAGAGAAAAAAGGAGTATATCTGTCACACGTGTCACAGTTCCCTCAAAAGTGGACGCATGCCAAGGCTTGCTGCTGTCAATGGTTTAGATCTGCAGGATATTCCAGCTGAACTGTGTGATCTCAACATTCTGGAGAGACATCTGATTGCCAAATGCATCCCATTTGCAAAGATTATTCCACTTCCAAAGGGCAGACAAAGACTCATACGTGGTAATGTGGTGTGTGTACCATCTGAGGTCCAACAAACAGTTGACTGTTTGCCTCGGCTCAGAAACCAATCACAGATAATGAGGATCAAGTTGAAAGACGACTGTGCTACAAAGGCCATCAGCTGTTCCAGACTGTCACCTGGTCTAAACTGATCCAAGCCCTGCGTAAACTCAAACAGATTCATCCACAGTACACAGATATTGTTATCAGAGATGATGCATTGCTTTGTGATCCCACGTTACCTGATGATGACAGCAGTGATGAAGCCAGCATGGCAAGTGATGATTATGATGAAGCAGATTTAATGGAAATTGACAACTATGAAAAAGATGCCCTTTTGTGTGAAACTGAGTCTGAAAGTGAACAAGATATTGATATGCAATCCTGTGATGAACAACCAGAGGAACAAAATCCAGAGGAACCAGAAAGTGATTTGAACAATGGAGGTTTTGCTCTAGAAAGTTGCCTGCAGCCTGTAGACATTTCAGAAGAGATTCTCTCTTTCACTGATAACACATATTGTGTGGCTCCTGCAGAAAGAAACAATCCTGTTAGCTTCTTCAGAACTCCTCATTTGGAAGCCATGGCATTTCCTGTGCAGTTTCCTACTGGTCAGAATACACTGGATGAAAAGAGACGTCTTAAACTCACACCAAGTGCTTACTTCAAGTCAAGGCTTTTCAACATTGATGCAAGATTTGCTAAAGATACAATTACCTGTTTTCTCACAGTTTGTCACTGAAATACACTTGGCTAATTCCAGCATGACAATACAGCTAAGGAAAGGTAAAACTATGACCAAAGATGGACGCAAAATCACATCAGGAATGTTACAAAGTAAGACAGAAGTAGAGAAGCTGGTAAGAAATAAAGATGCAATCAGATTTATGCAGCCACTCAGAGGAACTCCAGCTTACTGGCAGAAAACTACAAGAGATCTATTCAGTATGGTTCGTCAAATAGGAACACCTCAGTTCTTTGTCACTTTCTCTGCTGCTGAGATGAGATGGCCTGAAGTGATTCAAGCAATAAAGAGACAGCAAGGTGAAGAGGTTGATTTGAAGCCCTGGACTGGTCAGAAAAGTGTGAAATTCTAAGATCAAATCCAGTAACCACCATGCGAATGTTTGATAAGCGTGTTGAGGCTTTGTTCAGAGATTTGCTTTTTTCTCCTGCACAGCCCCTTGGTGAAATCATTGATTACTTTTACAGAGTTGAGTTCCAGCACAGAGGTAGTCCGCATATACACATGTTGCTGTGGATTCGAGAAAAGGTAGAAGTAGATGTGGATGACGACCAAACTGTCTGTGACTTTGTGGACAGATACATCTCAGCTCAACTCCCTGATCCAGAAAACAGCCTGAACTGCACAAAAAGTCACTGAACTACAAAAGCACAGCAAAAACCACACAAGACATGCTTTAAGAGTGTGAACTCTGGTTGTAGATTTGGCTTTCCAAAACCACCAGCCACAAGAACAATGATTGTGAGACAGGATGAGGATTCAGACACTGAAGCTGCAAAAGCCAAACTCAGACCTTTGATGAACCTGCTGAAGGAACCTGAAGCTGCTTCTCTCACCATAGAGCAGATTCTGTCACGATGCAACTTGACAATGAATGAGTATGAACAATGCCTCCAAGACATAAACAAGAAAACAGCTCTTATTCTGAAACGTGACCCAAAGGACTGTTGGATCAACAATTACAACCCAGACCTGCTTGAAGCCTGGAACTCTAATTTAGATGTCTCGTTAATATTGAATGCCTATTCATGTATAGAATATCTCTGTAAATATATAACGAAGAAAGAATCTGGCCTCTCTGAATACCTGAAGACAGTTATTGATAACTCTGATAAGAACACGGTCAATGAATGTGATGAAATGAGAGCTGTGATGCAGGCTTATTCAAAAAAGAGAGAAATCAGCGCACAGGAGTGTGTGACTCGAGTCTGTGGCCTAAAAATGAAAAATGTTCCCGCAGTGTTGTATTTGTACCAACAGATGATAACCCAGTAAAAATGAGTCGCCCGATGAGCTACCTGGAATCCACAACACATGACAGTTGTAATATTTGGATGACAAGTTTGAGTGATAAATACAAATGCAGACCTGAGACACCAGAATATGAGGAAATGTCCCTGGCTGATTTTGCTGCCCTGTGCCGGTTGGTGAGTGGTCCAAATGAAGGAAAAGATGTGCTTCCTCTTCTAAACCAGCTTGGATTTGTACAAAGGCGAAAGAATGATAAACCAGCTATAATCAGGTATTACCACTGCTCACAAGAAAAAGATCCCGAGCAATATTATGGTCGACTGTTGAGACTTTACCTTCCACACAGATCAGAGCAGGAACTGAAACCACAAGGATTCCAAACCTATCAGTCCTTCTACAACTCAGGTTGTGTACGACTTCCATGTTCAGACCACAGTGAGTCTGTGAAAAGGGTTGTGAAGAGAAATAAAGACAAGTATGAGAAGAACTCTGAGGATATTGAGAGTGCACTGGAAGAGTTTGAACAAAATAGGGACGTTGTGATTGATGAATGGTGTAATCTGGCTCCTGAATCTGAAGTTGTGAGGTTGCAATGTGATGAGAATCTTCCTGAGAGACATTCTGATGATGAGAATGAACAGGAGAATGTTCCCGACTACAGTCGTCAGTCTGATGCTGTAACAGAGATCAGAGCCATCAGAGAACAACCTGCAGTCGATCCAGCTGTGGTACGTGTAATGTATCAGAATCTGAACCAGAAGCAGGCCTGCGTGTTCTATGCTATAAGAGACTGGTGTATTCAGCGAGTTTGTGGTTTGAACCCAGATCCATTTTTCTTCTATATCAACGGTGGTGCAGGAACTGGAAAGTCACATCTGATTAAATGTATTCACTCTGAAGCATCAAAGATCCTGAGCAGACTGCCTGCTAATGCAGAAGAAGCTGACATATCAAATCCAACTGTTTTACTGACTTCATTTACTGGGACAGCAGCTTTTTCTATCAATGGCTCTACGTTACATTCCCTACTGAAACTACCCAGGAGTCTGAAACCACCCATTCAAGGACTTGGTAACCAACTGGATGAAGTCAGATCTGAGCTTATGAATGCTGAAATTATTGTTATTGATGAGATTTCGATGGTTTCAAAACCCCTTTTTGCTTATGTGGATGCAAGACTGAAACAAATCAAAGGCACTCAGAGACCTTTTGGTGGAATGTCAGTTTTAGCTGTTGGAGATTTTTACCAGCTGCCACCAGTGCGACAGTCTAAGCCTCTCTGTGTTTATGATCCAGAACAGATTGACCTGTGGCAGGAACATTTTCAGATGATCACTCTAACCGAGATCATGCGTCAGAAAGATGATGTGGCCTTTGCAGAGATGTTGAACAGGATTAGAATCAAAGAAAAGACAGATGAGCTTTCTCAGTGCGACAGAGATTTGTTGTCACAGGCTGTGACTGCACCAGAAGAATGTCCAATCGAGGTCTTACACATTTATGCCACCAACAAGAATGTGGAATCCCACAACACAGATACGCTCAAGAAGCTTCATTCAAACATTATAATCATCAATGCAGACGATTTCCAGAAGGATAAATGTACAGGCAGAATGGCACGAAGAGACAGACCATTTACAGGTGGGCGAAATGATTTACCCGACACCCTGAATGTTGCTGAAGGAGCTCGAGTGATGCTGACCAGAAACTTGGACACACTAAACGGTTTGGTCAATGGTGCTTTTGGTATACTGATAAAGGTGGTGAGATCTGAAAATGATGGACAAATAATTAAACTGGGGCTCAGAATGGACAACCGGCAGTCTGTAAGAAACAACCGCAGTGCTAATGCAGCATCTGATGATCTGGTTTATATTGAGAGAGCAGAGGAGAGTCTGAAGTTTAAAGGAGCGGTACGCAGACAGTTTCCTGTAAAGCTAGCATTTGCCTGCACAATCCACAAAACCCAGGGTCTTACAACACAGACAGCTGTAGTTTCAATGAAGAACATTTTTGAACCAGGTATGGCTTATGTTGCTCTCAGCAGGGTGACGTCTCTCAGTGGACTCTATTTACAGGACTTGGATGAGAAAAAGATTTACGCCAATCCCGAGGTAACTGCAGCGCTCCAAACCATGAGACAAGCCAGCGTTGAGGAAATGATGCCTCTTCTTCAGGTCAGAGAAACAGCCAGCAGACCTGACACTCTTACACTGATCCATCACAATACGGAGGGTTTGCCATCTCACATCAGTGACATCAAGAGTCATCATGAAATGTGTTTAGCAGATGTTTTGTGTCTCACTGAGTCTCACCTTCAAGGCTCCTTTGTTGCAGACAGTCTTCATTTGGACGGCTACACCATGTTCAAACGCAACAGACATGTGTCCTACACAAACTTTCCTCACATGGCCAGCAGAAGTGGTGGTGGAGTTGTTGTGTATTTGAGGAATCATTTTCAGGTTCAGGTAAAACAGTATCTGCATAATGTCACTGATCTTGAGTTCTTAGTGTTAAAGGTTCAGGCTCCATTCCCTGCGCTCATTGCTGTTGTGTACAGACCTCCAGACTACAGTTTGACACCATTCATGCAAAACCTGGTAAGTCTTTTAGATTCACTTGAAATAATGGACTGTCACCCAATAATTGTGTGTGGAGATTTTAATGAGAACCAGTTACAGAGTGGAAGAAAACAGATTCTGGAGCAGTTTCAGTCGAGAGGGTATTCACAGCTGATCACTTCTGCCACTACAGACAAGAACACCCTGCTTGACCTCATTTTTATTTCTCAGCCACAGCACAGTCTCCATTCAGGTGTCCTGAGGACATATTACAGTTACCACAACCCTGTGTTTTGTGTCCTGTCCTCCAGCCAATCATGAAGTCGTCTGGTGAGTTTTGAAACAATTACAGATCATGTTTGTTACAGAGTTTACTGATTGTAGAGCATTAAAAAGATTTTTCATTGAAAAATCTTATTTCTTCATATTGTCTTCCCTACTTTGTCTGTAAGAAGACCCTTTCTTATTGCAATGTTATTAATCATTTCACCAAATCATGGCTGTACTTCATGCAGAGCTGGGAGATCTGCTTTCTGTTATCATGCACCTCAGATCTGAAATATGCTGCAAAAAGTATTAAACAGACATAATTTATTTTTTATTCTCATGTTTTAAATGACTAAATCTACTAATGCATTTTTTCATGGATGTTAATTGTCATCTCCTTTTTTGATACTTTTTTTACTCTGATGTATGTATCTCAACAAACGAGAGCTTCCCCTCAAAGGGCTTTCAAATATGAAATAGTAAATAAATAAATCCCAGATAAATGCAGGTATTTATTATGGGTCACATGAATAATAACAGAAAATTATATTTTCTTGATTATAGTAGATTTTGTAGAATCAAACGTTTTGGGAATGAATGAGTTTTTGCTTATCATGTTTTACAGGTAAAAAAATGTTAAAAGTTTTAAACTATCTTTAGGCTACTAGAGATGTCTATAATGATACATTATGTAGAGAAAAACATTTTTACAGCTTACAGAATATATATTAAATCTGATTTAGAAGTACATGGAAAGTTTCTGCATCCATTTTCTGACTTGGCCTTTATCCGGGTGGGTTTGGGTTTGGGTGGATAAAGGCCAAGTCAGAATTCTCTGAGCAGCTGGAAAAAGCTGCTAATAAACAAAGACATCAGAAAGCGGGGGCTTTAGGTGTAGCCCCCGCTTTCTGACGCACTAATTAGATTTAGTAACTGACACCCCATACCAGCATTACATAGACACTTGGGGGCTGAGATGGGTGGGTGGGGAGGGTGGGTGGTGTTAAAAGCACTTTATGTTTTGTAGATGTATTTTTTTCAGACAGGGCACACACAGTCCTGTTTCCTTTGTGGGAAAACCTTCAAACTTCACCATCCTCAGCTGAAACAACAACATCTTAACACCATCTTCATGAACTGTTGAGCCAAACCTGATCCATCAGTGCTGGACTGCACAGATAACTACATGCCACAAGGAGACTGCTGTGTTATGAACTGCCATACCAGTGTGTCTTCAATGGAGAAGATGACACACCCATCACCTGACCTCCTGCCTGATCTGGAGACCATCATCATGCTGCCACACTACACACCTCTGAGACCCTCAATGATGACTGATACTGAGGAAACTGTATTTCCTGTCAGAGATGCTCAGTGATCCTCAGAGCAGAGAGAGGTATGATTCTTTATCTTTGATTAAAAAAAATGTCATTGCTTTTAATTCATTTAATTAATTTAAATCCTGTTTATTGCATAAAGAATTCCACACTCAAATGATTATACTTGTTGACACTTTTTGAGTTTTAATTCACAATATGGATTACAAATCTATGCTTTTTCTACTCTGTCTCTCTGTGCAGGTACTGCTGTCTCCTGAGTTCTTCAGTGTCCCAACTGAGACATTCAAACCTCATTGCAGAGCTCATGCCTTTCCTCACCATCATGTGAGTGTGAGATTGCTCTGGATTCTGGTTATGTGGCCTGCAGCACCTATAAGGTATTTCAACATTGTCCATTTTATAACTTATTTCTAGTTTTTAGGCCTTAACACAAATAAAATGTTCCTTTTTCTGTATTTTTTTAGAACAAGCTCGTACAGTGTGCCTGCATTCCAGCTTCTTAGACTCTACGTAAGTGGACAGTATCAGTGTTTGGCCGCTCTTACAGACACCGACTTCTGTCAACTCACTGCTACTGATCAGGCACCTCACTTCAGGAAGACAGAGGGCTGCAAGCCTGTCATCGTTTCCAGTGTGGCTTTGAATTCTTGGGGTAGTATCAGATTTTTCCCACAAATATTCAAAGGTAACACTTATTTTAAGCTTAGTTATTAAATCAAAAGTCTTCCCTTGTGTTAATTTTTTTATTATTATTTTATTTTATTTATTTATTTTTTCTTTTAGATTTATATGCAGTGATCGGATGTGGTGGAGCTTTGTTAACTGTGTGTAAAACATCTGTTTGTGATGATATTTACAATGAGGCTTTAAGGTGACAGTTTCCATGTAATTTCAGTCCTTTTACTAAGCAAAAACATGTTTGCAATTAACATATTTTTTTCAGTTTTGTCTTTTGGATTTATGGTTAACATTCCTCTGTGACAGCAAATACTAAACTGGTCCAAGTAACCAGCATATCATTGGTTAAAGGCAAAAAGGACCACATGTCACACTAGCAATGAATTTTTGACTGTGTTTGTGTCACCAGATTTAACAAACAATATCAGACATATGAAACTGAACTCTGGATTAATGTCTAGATGTTTTTTGTGTTTTTTTTTTATTGTTGAATAATTATTTTGTAGGACAAACCCAATCTATTTACCCAAACAATGTAACTTGTTTGGGTAAATAGTGGATTAATATATCTAAGTCTATAAGTATAGCAAGCTGAATTCATACAAACACACAGCTCTAAATCTTGAATTGTAGGATGTACAAAAATGATCATGTCATTATTATGGACATTTAAATAACTATATCTATTGCACTATTAGACATATTCTTTATAGAAATTACACAATCTCAAAATGTGAAAAAAGAAAATGTTTAAGAGAATAAATAATGTGTGTTTGTATGAATCCTGCCTTAGTATGGGGTGTCAGTAACTACATTAGTATAGACTAGGTCTAACAGTGGTTTTCGACATCTGCTCTAATATATATAGATAATGGGTCAGACATATAAAGTCATTTTGAAAAGTTCATAAAGGTCACATCAATTTATATGTGTTCCTCTTTTATATTTTATATCAGGTCACACAGCTGACTTGAGTTTTGATCAGAGTAGAACCATAACATTCATGCTAATGGTTCTACTGTTTACAGTTACTTTATGATGGATTTCATCCTGGTCACAGCACTATGTGAAAAGCTGTTAGAGGTAAAGTTAACCCAATTAATACCTCATCATAAGTCACTCTTTAACGCAAAGCAGTGATTATTTTCACTGTAATTTATTTCACAATAATGTTCTTTATTTGATCCCTGTTTCTTTAAATATGCACATCGATTGTTCAGCTGTGTGACTCTCTACACCTCAAATATATCAAAATGTGGACTTCATTTCGACAGTATTTTGTAGATTGGTACCATATTTATCATAAAATCAGGAAACTGTAAACTAACTGAAAAAATGAAGCTTATGAAAATTTTAACGTGGCATTGGAACATGTTGTTTATCCTTGCCAAATGGTATTTACACAAAGCTCCAAATCAGAGCATATATTTTTCTCTCTCACTTGCTGTTTATATATGTGTATATTTTTGCAGTTAATAGCCTATCATGTGTCTGCGCATCTTAGGGCCATAAACATAAACATGGCAAACAAGGATATGTTCACAATTCCAACAGATGCTTCAGTTGTTTGTATAGATGTTAGATTCATTTGATTTGCATTTTCTATTAATATTTTTCTGTTTGTCCCAAATGGGATTTTTATTTCTGTATGCCATTATTGTAATCATTGGAAACAACTGAGTAAATATTTTGTATCATATGTTTCTAAATATATTTGAATGTTCTACTTTTCTACTACTGGTTTTCTACTTTCTAAACTTTCTGTCACTCTTTGGCATTTCAATAACATTATTTTTGGGTGTTTTTATCTCTGACCGCAGCATCTTGTGCATTTATTACCTAAATGTTGTTTGTGTGGGTTTTGTTTTGTTTTGGGTTTTTTTTGTTTGTTTTGTTGTTTTTGTTTTTTTGCCATTTTTAGATTTCACCAGCTGTGTAAACTCTGTTATTTTCCCTTGGTTTTGTTCCACATCAGTTTATCTGCTGGCTGATTTTCTTCCTTTTCTAATGTTTCTGGTAATTTTTAACAGATAAACAAGTAACTTTGAGGTTACTTTAGCCTTTTCAGCTGTTATCTGTTGACAGTTTTGCCTAATTATTACATTTCTGCAAAATTATAGCAGTTCTGGTAACTTGTAATATTTCTGCCAAGTTTTTAATTTTCTACTAAATTATATTATTTTTGCTAGGTTACACTACTTTTATTTATTATGTGATGTTATGTTAAGTTATGTTATTCTAAATTATTTCATTTCTGCTAAGTTGTAGCTTCTGGTAAACTACAACATTTCTGCTGAATTGTTATGTTTCTTCTAAGTTATTGCATTTCTGCTAAGTTATTACATTTTTGTTAACTTGATGTTGTTCTGCAACGTAATTAAAATTCAACAACTTGTTAATCACTGACTTTGATTTCTTCAGCTATTTTCAACTATTTTCACCAGACAGCTTCAGCTTTAAAGCATCCACACTGCATTTTCGCAGGAAATGCAAATTTTTCTAGTTCTTTATTATTCTTAGGACTTCCATACGTTTTTTGCCGTCTATCTACTGCCTCAGTTTTCAGCCGATTTTCTCCGTTCAAACTCTATACTGTTCTGCTCTTTCTGCTAATGTGTGCTATGACTTTTGGTGTTTATTACTCTTATACTTTTTAAAATATTACACTTTTTTCCTTTAATTTGTCCCATTGAAATGAATGGAAAACTTCCACAATTCTGCTAAAACTTGTTTGTTTTTGAAACTTAACTACTTTATCATACTTTCACCTAGAAACTCCATTCAAACTTTAAAATGTTCTCAGACTATTGGGCTATTCCTGAATGATTCAGCTTTTTCAGATCTTCTACCGTTTTAATTTTATACCTCTTTAAGTTTTCAGTTGCAAAATTGTGATTTTTCAGAAAATACATGCGTTGTTATGGTTGCTATGCAATTAACTCAGAGTGTGCACTCGTCCTTTCTGAATTTTCTCTTCATGTCTGAACAACTTCTTGCTACTCGCTCAATTTCCACTCAACCCCCACAAATTATACATCAAAACGTAGGTATTTTTGCTGGCTTTCAGAAAATGTCACTATCATTGTTGTGGGACTCATAGATTTTTTGCAGATCTCCTCAGAGTAACATAAAGTCTGAAAACTCTCCATAGAAACTCAATGGAGAGTTTCTTCAAAATCAGCGCTGGATTTCTCTAATGAGAAGCATTTTCAAATCGTCATATCTCCTTAACGAAACAAAGTTGAGACATGAGGCTTGTGCCAATATATCTTCAGACACTCCTGATGCTCACAATTCAAGAAGTTTTTTTCTCAGCTAATACCGTTTGGCCATGAATTATACTTGTTTGAGGATAGGAAATTTGTCCCTCGCTCAGATTTCTTCAGATTTCAGACTCTGGAAATGAGGCACTTTTTTCTCTCGTCAGATCTTTTTGATGGATTTCCACAGAGACCTGAAAATTTCCATGACTGTTCACCAAAGCGTGCTGTTTCTTACGGTGAAAGAATGATTTTGATGCTCCATAAAGATTCAGAGTTACAAAACGTTGTTTGAGGGCAAGTCAAGGCAGTTTTGCTTCGCCTCTACTCAGTTACAGTGTATTACAAGTCATATATCTTCAATAATTTATATTTTATCTCTGAATTATGAAGACCTGCAGATTCCCCCATCTCTTCTGAACAAAACGGTGTCAGAATGACCGTTCTAGCTCCTACGGTTAGGAAATTATGGCCATTTGTTCGAGGGGAATCCTGAATGTGAGAAATACACTGAAGAAAAGCCATAGCTCTCTCTGTGTCTGTGTGTGTAAGGGCTGATTACAGCAGGTGCAGCCAATTTAGCTGACCTAGATATACCAAGCCCAGACTCTTAACAGCCCCTGTACACTTTGCTCTCTGTGTATGTGTGTGTGAGTATCAATATTTCTCCCATGTTAAAGTATTACTCCCCCATAATAGTATTTGTGCTACATCAAAGTACTTCTACTACATCTTAGTACTTCTGCTCAATCATAGTATTTCTGCTAAATCATAGTATTTTTGAAAATTCATGGTGTTTGTGCCAAATCATGGTTTTGGGGCAAAACCATAATATTTATTTTATGTTATAGTATTACTACTAAGTGGAGGAATGTCTGTTATGTTATAGCATATTTGCTGAATACAGTATATCTGCCAAATCATAGTATTTATCCCAAATCATAGTATTTATGCAAAATTGCAGTATTTCTGCTAAAAAGCAGAAATAGTACCTTTTAGCAGAAATTTCTGTCAAAAGATATTATTTATGTTAAAACATAGTATTTCTGCTAAATCACAGTATTTGTGCCAAATCATAGTATTTATACCCAATCATAGAATTTCTGCCATATCATCGTATTTGTGCCAAATCATGTTATTTGTGCCCAGTTAAAATTTCTGTTGTATTAGTGTTACTACTAAGTCGTAGAATTTCTGTTATGTTATAGTATATCTGCTGATTATAGTATATGTGCCAAATAATAGTATTTATAGCAAATAATAGTATTACTGCCCAAACATAGTATTTCTTGTAGTATTTGTAGTAGTAGTTGTTGTAGTATTTGTGCAAAAACATACTATGTCTGCAAAATCACATTATATCTGTTATGTTATAGTATTACTACTTGGTCACAGTATTTCTGCCAATTCGTAGTATTTGTACTAAATCATACTACTCGTGCCAAATCATAGTATTCAATTCAAAATATAGTATTTGTACCAAAGCATTGTATTTGTACGAAGTACAGTATTTCTGCCAAATCATAGAATTAATACAATTTCATAGTATTTTGAGGAATCCCTTTTGTTATAGTATTACTTCTAAGTCATAGTATTTCTGCTTTGTCATAGTATTTGTACTGAAACATAGTATTTCTGCCAAATCATAGTATTACTGCTATTTCATAGTATTTGAGTGAAATTACAGTGTTTCTGCAAAAACATTGTATTTCTGCAAAATCATAGTATTTCTCTCATCTTAAAGTACTCAATTATAGTATTTGTGCCAAAGTTTAGTATTTCTGCCAAATGATATTATCTCTGCTAAATCATAGTGTCTGCCAAATCATAGTATTTGTGCCAAATTATGGGATTTTGCCAAAACATGGTACTTGTGCCAAATTATAGTATTTGTGCCCAATTAATATTTCTGTTATGTTATAGTATTACTACTAAGTCATAGAATTTCTGTTATGTTCTGCCAAATCATAGTATTACGGCTATTTCAGAGTATTTGAGTGAAATTACAGTGTTTCTGCAAAAACATTTAATTTCTGCTAAATCATAGTATTTCTGTTATCTTAAAGTACTTGCACTCAATTATAGTATTTGTGCCAAAGTTTAGTATTTCTGCCAAATCATATTATCTCTGCTAAATCATCGTGTCTGCCAAATCATAATATTTGTGCCTAAGCACAGCATTTGTACCAAAACATAGTATTTCTGCCAAATCATAGTATTTGTCCTAAAGCATAGTATTTCAACAAAATCACAGTATTTCTGCTATGTTATAGTATTTGTGCTTGTAGAAAAACCTGTGTTAGTGTGAGCTACATTACCCAGCAGCCTCTGAGCAGTGAGGGAATTCATGGGACTTCTGAGCTAGATGGTCTTCCTTCGTTCCTGTGCTAACGATTGAGGAGAGAGCTGCTGGGAAGGGGAGCAAATAGCCCATCCTGTATTTGTTGGGGATGGTGTGTGTCACATAAACGTGAGTTAATGTTCCATGCTTAAGATGTTTACCCTGCTACTTGTGTGTATTGGTTTTAGTTACCTTTAGCGTATGTGCTAGTTAGCGATAGCTATGGCAGCACAGTTATTTGATTGTTTTGGGCTTGTTCCTGCTTTGTTTGTTCCCCCTGCAAATTTATGTGAATTTGTACACTGTAATATCGCTGTATTACGTAGTGGCTAAGTAGGAGGCTGACTGTTACTAAGTGCATCAGTGTACATAGGTCATCTGTTGTGTTGGAGTGCCCTCTTGTGGCGCCTTTTGGGTAGTGCCTTAGTAAACACTGCAAAGAAGTGGTATCAGACTGGTTTGTAGTGGAGGAATTTGTTGCCAGTTTCTTTCATCTTTAATCCGTATTCATGTTGTAATGTAGTAACTTTTGTGGCGCAAATACCACAATATGGCAGAAATACCATGTTTTGGCACAAATACTTTGATTTGGTATACTTTAGCTTCTTCACCCCTTTTCTGCAAAATTTTCATCCTTTTTGCCTCTTATCAGCACAGTTCTCAGCAGCTTCTGATAATTTCAGCACAATTGTCAGTCTATCTACCTCTTTTTTGTGAGAATGAGTTTGGCTCAGTGAGATGAGTAGCTGCCTTGAGACCAGGAGGTTCGAGGGGAATCCTGAATGTGAATGTAAGAAATACACTGCAGAAAACTTATACCTCTCTCTGTGTCTGTGTGTGTAAGGGCTGATTACAGCAGGTGCAGCTAATTTAACTGACCTAGATATACCAAGCCCAGACTCTTAACAGCCACTGTTCCCTTTAGGCTCTGTGTATGTGTATGTTTGTGTGTCTGTATCAATATTTCTCCCATGTTAAAGTATTACTCCTCCATAATAGTATTTCTGTTAAATCAAAGTACTTCTACTACATCTTAGTATTTCTGCTAAATCATAGTATTTTGGCCAAATCATGGTATTTGTGCCAAAGCATAGTATTTCCACAAAATAACAGTATTTCTGCTATGTTATATTATTACTGCTCATAGTATTTCTGCCAAATCTTGGTATTTGTTCCAAAGCATAGTATTTCTGCCAAATCACAATATAACTGCAAAATAAAGGTTTTTTTTTTTTTTAGACAAATCATAGTGTTTGTGCTAAATCCTAGTAATTTTGCTCAATCATAGAATTTCTGCTATGCTGAAGTGCTTTTTGCTAGATTACAGAATTTCTGCTAAGTCAAAGTATTTCATGTAAGTCATAGTATTTATACCAAGTCCCAGTGTTTCTGCCAAATCATAAATCATAAATAATGTGGCGTGTTGGGGGAACAGCTAGTTCTCTCCCATCATGCCTTGGGACATGTGCTGCATTTGAGATGTTCTTGTTTCATTGTTTATGGTTACGTTACTTTTAACTGTTGTCTTGAATGTTGTGTTTATACTACGGTACAAAGTCACTGACAGTTATTGTTTTATAGGAAGAATGCAGTACCATAAGTGAGTTCTGTTATGCTGTTATTGACCCTTGAAGCACATTGTGACACAAGCAAGTATGTTCAATAAAAAACTCCCCCTACCAGCTTGGGGTGGAAATACAGGCTCAATCTGTTCCTGTGAGCTTCTTTGCAAGATTCATCTGCATGCCACAATAATTTTAATAAAGCAAAGTTAAGACGAGAGGCTTGTGCCAATTCATCTTCAGACACTGCTGACACTCACGGTTGGAGCAGTTTTTACTGTCATCTTACTGTTGAGCCATAAATTACGTTTGTTTTCCAACTCTTAAAATGAAGCCGTTTCTTCTCTCGTCATATCTCCGCGACGGAGGTACAAAGAGCTATCGCAGTCAAAGTTCATGAAATTCTGCTGATTCACCCAGTAAAGAAATTGTGCTTCTATCCCACCTAGTTTTTGAGTTACACGACATTTTGTAACTCCAGAAAACGGCGCTTTACGCCTCTCACCGCGATCTAATTCTGACTGCTCATCTCCCTGTTTTCCAGGCACTGGCTCTCTTTGCCGGTGGCGCATTTGGTAATGACACGGGTCTGCAGCCCAAAGGTCGTGGGTTCAATTCCACCTTGGTCCACGTGGTTTTTTTTTCACTACAAATTTATACACTATCACAGACCTGTAATTTATATTGCTAATTTATTACAATTCTGCAAAGTTTTATGATGTTAGCAGCTTTTCTAATATGGACCTCAGATTCTTGTTAACGCTCCATGGCAGAAACAAGTACACAGCCTGATGAAGCAGACTGAGGCAGTACCTCTGATTGGTGAATTTGAGCAGAACCAGGTTGTTCTTTCATTTCATTTCTTTATTTATTTCACACATGGTTCAACAGTGTTTCTTTTTCTACATACAGAACCTTCTGCCTCTTTTCAGCAGAAATTCTGCTCATTCACCTCATCTCTTGTGTTGGAGTGCCCTCTTGTGGCGCCTTTTGGGTAGTGCCTTAGTAAACATGAACACTGCAAAGAAGTGGTATCAGACTGGTTTGTAGTGGAGGAATTTGTTGCCAGTTTCTTTCATCTTTAATCCGTATTCATGTTGTAATGTAGTAGTACCACAATATGGCAGAAACACTATGTTTTGGCACAAATACTTTGATTTAGTATACTTTAGCTTCTTCATCTTCTTCACCCCTTTTCAGCAAAATTTTCATTTTTTTCACCCCTTTTCAGCACAAATTCCAGCTTTTTTGGCTGTATTCAGAAAAAAGACAACTCTTTTGAGCAGAAACTCTGCTGATTCATCTCTTTTCAGCGTAAGTTTCTGCTTCTTTGCCTCTTTTCTGCAGATATTCTGCTGATTCACCTCTTTTCAGCGCAACTTATTGCTTCTTTACCTCTTTTCTGCAGAAATTCTGCTGATTCACCTCTTTTCTGCAAAATTTTCAGCCTTTTCACTTCTTCTCAGCACAATTCTCAGCAGCTTCTGCTCATTTAGCAAAATTGTCAGTTTCTCCATCTCTTTTTTAGCGAGAAAGAGTTTGGTTCAGTGAGATGAGCAGCTGCCTTGAGATGAGAACGGCCAGGTTCAAATCCCAGTCATGGCAACACCTGTTTTCAGTTTTCTCTTTTGTTCTGCCTCTTTTCTGCAGAAATTCTGCTGATTTACCTCTTTTCTGCAAAATTTTCAGCCTTTTCACCTCTTCTCAGCACAATTCTCAGCAGCTTCTGCTCATTTTAGCAGAATTGTCGGTCTCTCCTCCTCTTCTTGAGAGAATGAGTTTAGCTCAGTGAGATGAGTAGCTACCTTGAGACCAGAAGGGCCAGGTTCGAATCCTGCTCAGGGCAACATTTTTTTTTTTCACCACCATACAACTTTTTGCAACTTTTCATCTTTTTCAGCTTTTCAGCAGACAGCTTCAGCGTTAAGGCATCCACACAGCATTTTCGCAGGAAATGCAAATTTTTCTAGTCCTACTTTATTATTCTAGTTGCCACTTTTGTACTTTTTTTGGCACTTAACTATTTATTTATTTATTTATTTATTTAGGACAGTGCATGCTAATGAACATAAATGTAAAAACAAATTACATGAATGTAAACATGCCAGATTATAGCCAAAGGCTAATTTCCATCTGTTGTCCACATAAAAAATAGACATAAAAATTCATCATTCATTCATAATAAAAACTTCATCACCAAACTTACACATACACACCATTCTGTTCCCAAATAAAACATTAAAACTATACAACTCATACATGATCACACACTTGATTTGTCCATAACCAGTTTTTAAGCTTTGCCTTAAACAAATTGAAAGTCGAGCATTCTCTAATGGGTTGAGGAAGACTGTTCCACAGATGGCCACCCTGGACAGAGAGGACATTCTGCCCAAATGCTGTCCGTCTGTGAGGTATAAACAAGTCTCCTCGAGTTGTAGCTCGAGTGGTCCTGTCTGAGCTTTCTTTATGCCTAATGAACTGCTTTAGTGGTGGTGGAGCAAGGGAGTGTAAGACTTTATATATTAAACAGACTCTTTTAAGTTTCATTAAGTTATTAAAGTTCAGTAATTTATGTTTTTTTAACACATGACAGTGATGGTGGGAAGTCGGTTTTTTGTCAAGTAGTTTTAAACTTCTTTTATAAATGTTTTCAATAGTTTTAAGTGTTGTTGGACAAGCAAGTGACCAGGATGTCAAACAATAGTCCATATGAGAGATGATCATTGAGTAAAAATAAGTTTTTGCAACTTTCATATTTAAATTATTACGTATATGGTTAAAGTTTCGATTATTAAATTTAAGTACCTGGGACACTTTATTTATGTGACTCTTGAAGGATAATGTTGGGTCTAGAATGACCCCAAGATATTTAAATTCTGGTGCTAGATCAAGCTCTACTCCATCCAGGAATATGTTTGACTGCTTCAAGTTTAAGGGGCGTTTGGAAAAATACATGCAGACAGTTTTTGAGGTGTTCAACATTAGGCATGAGTCCTCCAGCCAGCTATTCATTAATGCTAAAGCAGCTGTAAGATCTTTTGCCACCTGCTGGACACTATTTGCTTGCGTATATATAACTGCATCATCCGCATACATTTGAGCAAATATATTTGGACAGACTTCAGGTAAGTTATTGATAAAAAGAGAGAACAATAAGGGCCCAAGAACAGATCCTTGAGGAACCCCTGTGTCACAGTCTAAATATGGAGATTTAACCCCATCCAACACCACACACTGTTTCCTGTGTGAGAGATATGAGGCAAACCACTGAAGAGCCTGACTGGAGATATTAAACTGAGTCAATCTGGACAACAATATCTGATGGTTTACAGAGTCGAAAGCCTTCTTCAGATCTAAAAATACAGCTCCAACACAGGGACTCTTGTCCAGCAAGCTCTTCAAGTTCTCCACTAACATACACAGGGCAGTATCTGTGGAGTGATGTGCCCGAAACCCAAACTGCAATGGATGTAATGAGGGTTGGGATTTTTCTAGGTGAGCAGTGAGGAGTTTAACCACCCACTTCTCAGCTATTTTAGATACGACCGGGAGTATGCTTATGGGGCGATAATTAGACATGTCAGTCTTCACACCTGCTTTGAAAATTGGTGTAACTGCAGCAATTTTCCAATCTGTTGGAACAATGGAGTGTTTGAAAGACATATTTAAAACATGAGTGGTTGGACGTACAAGCAAATCCATATGTTCTTTTAGGAAATTTGTGTTAATACCATATACATCAAGTGCTTTTGATTGTTTTAAACCTGTAATTAGTTTAGCAACTTCAGTGTCTGAAATATGAGTGATGGTGAACAAATTTTGACCAACATCATTCACATTATCAGAGCATACAACTGAGTCAAAGCGCTGACTGATCTCCTTAACAGATGAAATAAAGAAAGTGTTTAAGTTACTGGCAATAGATAGAGGCTCTCTAACAATGGAGTTATTTACATAAAGTTCAATTGTATTTTTACTTTTGTTTGAATGACGGCCAAGTAATTTATTTAAGTGTTGCCAGATAAGTTTACCATTACCTTTGGCTCTCTCAATTATATTTATAAAAAAATTTGCTTTGGCCTGTCTCAAACTTCTTGTTACTTTGTTCCGCATTGAAGTAAATCTCTGTCTATCCAGAGTTAGACCTGTTTTCAGGAACTGTTTTAGTAATTGATCTCTTGTTTTCATTAAATTCTTGCACTCTTTGTTTAACCAGGGCAAATTAGATGTTGTCTTTATTTTTTGTCGACCTCTAATGGAGTATGTTGATATAACATCCTTGACAATGTCAGTGAAGTGACTACTGCAGAATTGTGGATCATCACTACACAATAAAGGCTCCCAGTTAACTGATGCTAATGCTTCTGCTACATTTTGTCGCTGACTTCTTGGTATAAATTCATAAAAGGATCTCCTATTAGATGAACTTTGAAAGTGATTCTTAACCCGTGATTTTATAAGTTTTCTAGAAAATAATATAAAATTGTGGTCTGAAATACCAGAGATAAAATTATAAGATTTAATAATTCGCTTGGGCTTATTACTGAAAACCAGATCTATTTTAGTTTTAGAGTGTCTCGTTATTCTTGTGGGTTGTTCAATGAGTTGAGTAAAGTTTAAAGTCTCCATTATGTCCTTGAGTGTTTTTCTGTCCTTTTCACAGTCCCAGTTGACATTAAAATCTCCCATTACAATTATTTCATTAGACTTATTATTTATAGTATGATATTTAAGTAATATCTGTAGTTGTTCATAAAAAATATTCTTTGCGGAAGGAGGGCGATATAAACAGATCAACGTAAATGACATTTCTGGGGAAAGAGTGATTTTAACAGAAATATGTTCTATTTCGACATCTCTTGGTGAACTAAGTAAAGAGCAATCCAGGTGTTTTTTTACATACACAAGTATTCCTCCTCCTCTTGTTCCAATTCTATCCCTTCTGAATACTGTGTACTCTGGAAAGACAACCGCAGACTCAGGAGAAGACCCAGATAGCAAGGAAACATTGAAACAATGTTGAGTCAATATCAGGCGACGTCATTGAAGCAACGTTGAAGTGTGACGTTGACCCAACGTCACTCTTGCACCCATTTTTAACGTTGAAACAACGTCAGGTTTTGATGTTGAATCAATGTTGAAACCTGACATTGATTCTACGTTATATTTTCTAACACTGTTGACATTGAAACAATGTCAGATTCTGATATTGAAACACTGTTGAGCTATGGTGTTGATTTTCCACCTCTTTCGCACAGTTGCTTTTTATTGAAAAAAAAAACAAAAAAACAAAAAAGGTCAATAGACATGTATCATTTGCAAAATACTTTATTAAAAGACAAAGTTTCCTATTTACATTTCTATGTTTCACGTCACTTTTTATTATTTACTCCGGGATGGGGATGGATGATGTGCGTCCTGCGCGCCACCCGTACGATCTGGAGCATATCTGAGCCATTTCTGGACTGCTTGAGCAAAGACCAACTCAGACATAGAGTTCGCCCCTACCTGCTGCACCAGGCCATCTAGGACAAAAATAGACACGCACACAAAAAAACAAAGACAAAAAAAGGGAATTAGAGCACATGAATAAGCTCTTGTTAATTGTCTTCAGCAGGGAGAAAGTATGTAAACTCCTAGGCTGATAAACATGAAAGTCACCAGGCGGAAATCAGCAAACTGCCGCATTTGATTCCCAAAGAGCTATAAGCTGAAAATGTGATATGTCTTAGCATGGTGTGCCGTGTATCCTTTAAAAAAAAAAAAAAGAAAAAAGAAAACATGGGGTCCTCGGGCTGTACAAAGTGTACAACCCGAGGACAAAACAAGCCGAAGACCAAAGACTCCATCTCCAGATTAACCGGACATGAAAGTCTTATTAAGAAAGACAAAGTAATATAGCAAAAACCAGACATAGGAAATGTGAAACGCACCCAGCACATCAATTGATCCCTTTATTGTTCACTTTAGGCTCATAAAACTACAATAAATGTTAAAACTTACCAAATATGCATCTGCACAGCGCTGTCTCTTTAAATGCCCTTTTTTGCTTTGTCTGGTCCTTGGTTTTTTTCCCTGCCCAGTTGAGTACAGAGGCCAGCTCCTTTGTAATGGCATAAACCATTACACGGCGGACTCGCACCTCCAGTGTGGTCCAGCAGCACCAATCGACGCAAAGCGTCTCACCTATAGACACATTTTATGAGATGGAATTAGCGTGTCTCATGTCTTAAATGTGTATGCAAGAGCTGGTGTTTACTTCATGTAATTGATGATAGAAACATGTCATTTAGTTTTCCCTAAAGCCTGATTTTCAAGTCATACAAAGAATAAACCAAAGTATTGGCAGTACAATGTATTTCTATTCCCTTTTGTTGGATATTCATTTGTTAGTTCTTGTAACTGCTAAAACTGTTTACTAGTTTTTGCCTGTCACATATATTTGTTATACCATGTAAACTGTGAAATTCCAAGATTTTCAAACTTTTCTGGAATCTACAGAAAAAAAAAAAAAAAAAAAAAAAATCACAACAAGATGACATTCAGGAGTATAAATTGGGGTTTTTTTAGATAAGAGTACAATGACATTGTGATGCAGCTTTAAAGCTTTTTTGAAAGCATACCATCTATAGGAAGACATCAGACTCTGCATGCTGGCGAGATCGCAAAGCTGTGTCGGCTTGTGCCGGAGTGGCGAAAGGTGCCGGAAGCTGGGTGGGGCATTATGATGGTTGCTATCAGTGGGCTGGGGGGCAGACTGCGGAGTGATGAGGCTGTTTAGAAAAAGATAATTTTTTAAGTATTTAAGAATACAGACAACTTGTCAAAAAAGTTTCCTCGTGTCAGACACAGATATGTACACAGACACTAGACAGTATTTTATTACCTGGTATTTTCACTCGAGGGGCCTGGGGAAACCGTTTTTTTGTAGGCTGCTCATCCTCTGAGTCCGTATATGTGTACAGGGGATTTGGTCTAAAGAAAAGAAATTAAAAACGGTCTTAAGTAATTGTAAATATGCTTTTGGCATATTGTTTCCTAAAGTTAGTTTGATTTCTAACAACACACACAGGAAACAGAGACGTGCAAGAAGGTACAGTATACAATGAATTTTTGAAGTGCACAAGTGTACACGACTTTGCATTTTTAAAAAGTTTACAAACTTCCACTTTTTGGACTATATTATGTGGTGATATTGCAGTATGCAAGCACCACAGATATGTATAAAAGACAAGATCATAAATTCTTAACAATCAAAGATATGTTTGTGAATAAAAGGTTTACTTGTGCTTTCTTTTAAGACTGGTCTGCGTTTCTTCTTCGGACTGAAGGTCAGACGTATCACAGCGTTCACGTGGATATCTCTGAAGACTGCGTTCTGCTTCGTGAAATGTGCCTGGAAATACAAACACATGTACGGCCAGACATAAATTACGTGTGGACAAAAGGTGCAAACGCATAGAAAAATCAGCGGTTTCAAAAATACGCTGGTACGTGTGGACGTACCCTTATTCATTATTCAAGGCACAAACGGAAAGTCATGTACGCGTGCAACGTACAGTCACGTGGGCATGCTGCGTGAGCATTCAAACTGAGTCTAAAGTTTTCGTGTGCGAATTGAAGCGAGTGCTCTCCAATCATCAAAAGTAACAAAGTCATTGAACACGTTTATACAGTTAACTTTACGTTTATCAATCATATATCACAGATTGAGAATTTTAAGCAACTACAGAGCGAAAGTCTGGGTCAAGCCCCGAGGCGACGGCAAGAACAAAGGAAAACTCGAAGCGTTAAAGCTAGCTTTGTAAGGGAATATAACGAAGAAATTATGAAACGAAAATGTTTTCTTTGTTGATATACTTTGTTCGCAGTGCAATTTATTTGTTGCCGGATTGTAAGAAGTAGACACAATTTCGGGCTCCCACATTTTGTGGGAGCAACGTAAATAACAGTAAAAAAAAAACTCGTACAACATTAACGAGTTTTTTACTGTTATTCAAATGCAAACATGGAAATAACGAGTAGGAAAAAAAAATCATTCATTCTTACCTTATACTAATCGTGGTGCAGGCCAGTGCAGTGCATGAACTGATGCCTTCTCCGGTCAAAGAGTAAATCAAATGTCCCGCTCTACTGTAGAAGACAATGAATACCTGGGGGGATGTACCAATGTGAGAGGGGTGCTGCGGAATAGTCCAAGTGATTGCTGCTTTAATTTCCCGGTCAACTATACATAAATTGCACGTAGACACGATTTTTTAAAGCTGGTGAACTAGACCAAGTCATTGATAACAAATGAACAATAAATCTACTTTCTCTGGTACTTTATACCGATCAGTTGCAATGCAATTAATGCTCAACTACAAATCGATGGTTT
>NW_020327760.1:0-10483 GCF_001858045.2 Oreochromis niloticus | reverse complement strand
TCACCTCTCTGCTGTGATGTCAAATATCAATGCCAGATTCGCCTCTCTGCTGTGATGTCAAATATCAATACCAGACTTGTCTCTCTGCTGTGATGTCAAATATCAATACCAGACTCATGTTTCTACTGTTATTTCAAAGGTCACTACCAGACTTGACTCTCTGCTGTGATGTCAAATATCAAAACCAGAATCATGATTCTGCTGTGATATCAAATATCAACACCAGACTAAACTCTCTACTGTGATGTCACACATCAATTCCAGGTTCGTGTCTCTGCTGTGATGTCAAATATCAACACCAGACTCGCGTCTCTACTGTGATGTCACATATCAATGCCAGATTCGCCTCTACTGCCATTTCAAATATCAATACCAGATTGTTCTCACTGCTGTGATGTCAAATAGCAATACCAAACTCGTGTCTGTGCTGTGAATTCAAATATCAATGCCAGAGTAGATTCTCTAAGGTGATGTCAAAAATCAATGCCAAACCCGTCTCTCTGCTGTGATGTCAAATAGCTCACACGGGGTGTGTCTGACGTGAAGTATGAGTGATCGCCGATCACAGGGCGTGTCTCTGGCGTGACTTATCAGCAATCGCCGCTCGCCGGGCGTGTCTGTGACATGACGTATAACGATCGCCAATGTCAGGGTGTGACTGTTTTGTGACTTATCAGCAATCGCCACTCGCAGGCCGTGCTTGTTATGTGACGTATGAGCAATCGCCAATAGTTGGGCGTGTCTGTGACATAACTTATCAGCAATCGCCGCTCGCTGGGCGTGTCTGTGACGCGACGTATTAGCGATCGCCAATGTCAGGGCGTGACTGTTTTGTGACTTATCAGCAATCGCCGCTCGCCGAGCGTGTCTATGACGTGACGTATTAACGATCGCCAATGTCAAGGCGTGACTGTTTTGTGACTTATCAGCAATCGCCACTCGCAGGCCGTGCTTGTTATGTGACGTACGAGCAATCGCCAGTAGTTGGGCGTGTCTGTGACATAACTTATCAGTAATCGCCACTCACACGGGGTGTGTGTGACGTGAAGAATGAGTGATCGCCGGTCACAGGGCGTCTCTCTGACGTGACTTAAAAGGAATCGCCGCTCGCCAGGCGTGTCTGTGACGTGACTTATTAGAGATCGCCAATGTCAGGCCGTGACTGTGATGTGACTTATCGGTAATGGCCACTCGCAGGCCGTGTTTGTTATATGACGTATGAGCAATCGCCAATAGTTGGGCGTGTTTCTGACGTGACTTATCAGCAATCGGCGCTCACCGGGCGTGTCTGTGACGTGACGTATGAGCGATGCCAATGTCAGGGCGTGACTGTTTTGTGACTTATCAGCAATCGGCGCTCACCGGACATTTCTGTGACATAACTTATCAGCAATCGCCGCTCGCCGGGCGTGTTTGTTATGTGACGTATGAGCAATCGCCCATAGTTGGGCGTGTCTGTGACATAACTTATCAGCAATCGTTGCTCGACGGGCGTGTCTGTCACGCGACGTATTAGCGATCGCCAGTGTCAGGGCGTGACTCTTTTGTGACTTATCAGCAATCGCCGCTCGCCGGGCGTGTCTATGACGTGACGTATTAACGATCGCCAATGTAAAGGCGTGACTGTTTTGTGACTTATCAGCAATCGCCACTCGCAGGCCGTGCTTGTTATGTGACGTACGAGCAATCGCCAGTAGTTGGGCGTGTCTGTGACATAACTTATCAGCAATAGCCACTCACACGGGTGTGTCTGACGTGAAGTATGAGCTATCACCGAGCACAGGCGTGTCTCTGACGTGATGTCAAATATCAATACAAGACTTGTCTCTCTGCTTTGATGTCAAATATCAATACCAGACTCGTCACTCTGCTGTGATGTCAAAAATCAATTCCAGACTCGTCTCTCTCCTGAGATGTCAAATAGCAATGCCAAAATAGATTCCCTGCTGTGATGTCACATATCAATACCAGACTCACCTCTCTGCTGTGATGTCAAATATCAATACCAGACTCGTCACTCTGCTGTGATGTCAAAAATCAATTCCAGACTCGTCTCTCTCCTGAGATGTCAAATAGCAATACCAAAATAGATTCCCTGCTGTGATGTCACATATCAATACCAGACTCACCTCTCTGCTGTGATGTCAAATATCAATACCAGACTCGTCACTCTGCTGTGATGTCAAAAATCAATTCCAGACACGTCTCTCTCCTGTGATGTCCAATAGCAATACCAGACTCACCTCTCTGTCCTGTGCTGTCAAATAGCAATGCCAAAATAGATTCCCTGCTGTGAAATCACATATCAATACCAGACTCACCTCTCTGCTGTGATGTTAAATATCAATGCCAGATTCGCCTCTCTGCTGTGATGTCAAATATCAATACCAGACTTGTCTCTCTGCTGTGATGTCACATATCAATACCAGACTCACCTCTCTGCTGTGATGTTAAATATCAATGCCAGATTCGCCTCTCTGCTGTGATGTTAAATATCAATGCCAGATTCGCCTCTCTGCTGTGATGTCACATATCAATACCAGACTCACCTCTCTGCTGTGATGTCAAATATCAATACCAGACTCGTCACTCTGCTGTGATGTCAAAAATCAATTCCAGACACGTCTCTCTCCTGTGATGTCCAATAGCAATACCAGACTCACCTCTCTGTCCTGTGCTGTCAAATAGCAATGCCAAAATAGATTCCCTGCTGTGAAATCACATATCAATACCAGACTCACCTCTCTGCTGTGATGTCAAATATCAATGCCAGATTCGCCTCTCTGCTGTGATGTCAAATATCAATACCAGACTTGTCTCTCTGCTGTGATGTCAAATATCAATACCAGACTCATGTTTCTACTGTTATTTCAAAGGTCACTACCAGACTTGACTCTCTGCTGTGATGTCAAATATCAAAACCAGAATCATGATTCTGCTGTGATATCAAATATCAACACCAGACTAAACTCTCTACTGTGATGTCACACATCAATTCCAGGTTCGTGTCTCTGCTGTGATGTCAAATATCAACACCAGACTCGCGTCTCTACTGTGATGTCACATATCAATGCCAGATTCGCCTCTACTGCCATTTCAAATATCAATACCAGATTGTTCTCACTGCTGTGATGTCAAATAGCAATACCAAACTCGTGTCTGTGCTGTGAATTCAAATATCAATGCCAGAGTAGATTCTCTAAGGTGATGTCAAAAATCAATGCCAAACCCGTCTCTCTGCTGTGATGTCAAATAGCTCACACGGGGTGTGTCTGACGTGAAGTATGAGTGATCGCCGATCACAGGGCGTGTCTCTGGCGTGACTTATCAGCAATCGCCGCTCGCCGGGCGTGTCTGTGACATGACGTATTAACGATCGCCAATGTCAGGGTGTGACTGTTTTGTGACTTATCAGCAATCGCCACTCGCAGGCCGTGCTTGTTATGTGACGTATGAGCAATCGCCAATAGTTGGGCGTGTCTGTGACATAACTTATCAGCAATCGCCGCTCGCTGGGCGTGTCTGTGACGCGACTATTAGCGATCGCCAATGTCAGGCGTGACGTTTTGTGACTTATCAGCAATCGCCGCTCGCCGAGCGTGTCTATGACGTGACGTATTAACGATCGCCAATGTCAAGGCGTGACTGTTTTGTGACTTATCAGCAATCGCCACTCGCAGGCCGTGCTTGTTATGTGACGTACGAGCAATCGCCAGTAGTTGGGCGTGTCTGTGACATAACTTATCAGTAATCGCACTCACACGGGTGTGTGTGACGTGAAGAATGAGTGATCGCCGTCACAGGGCGTCTCTCTGACGTGACTTAAAGGAATCGCCGCTCGCCAGGCGTGTCTGTGACGTGACTTATTAGAGATCGCCAATGTCAGGGCGTGACGGTGATTTGACTTATCAGTAATCGCCACTCGCAGGTCGTGTTTGTTATGTGACGTATGAGCAATCGCCAATAGTTGGGCATGTCTGTGACATAACTTATCAGCAATCGCCACTCACACGGGGTGTGTCTGACGTGAAGTATGAGCTATCACCGAGCACAGGGCGTGTCTCTGACGTGATGTCAAATATCAATACCAAAATAGATTCCCTGCTGTGATGTCACATATCAATGCCAGATTCGCCTCTCTGCTGTGATGTCAAATATCAATACCAGACTTGTCTCTCTGCTGTGATGTCAAATATCAATACCAGACTTGGCTCTCTGCTGTGATGTCAAATATCAAAACCAGAATCATGATTCTGCTGTGATTTCAAATAGCAATTCTAGACTCGTCTCTCTGCTGTGATGTCAACAATTAATTCCAGACTCGACTCTCTACTGTGATGTCACACATCAATTCCAGGTTCGTGTCTCTGCTGTGATGTCAAATATCAACACCAGACTCGACTCTCTACTGTGATGTCACATATCAATGCCAGATTCGCCTCTACTGCCATTTCAAATATCAATACCAATACCAATATCAATACGTCTCTCTGCTGTGATGTCAACAATTAATTCCAGACTCGACTCTCTACTGTGATGTCACACATCAATTCCAGGTTCGTGTCTCTGCTGTGAGACACGATATTTGATATTTGACATCTCTGCTGTGATGTCAAATATCAACACCAGACTCGACTCTCTACTGTGATGTCACATATCAATGCCAGATTCGCCTCTACTGCCATTTCAAATATCAATACCAGATTGTTCTCACTGCTGTGATGTCAAATAGCAATACCAAACTCGTGTCTCTGCTGTGATGTCAAATAGCTCACACGGGGTGTGTCTTACGTGAAGTATGAGTGATCGCCCATCACAGGGCGTGTCTCTGACGTGACGTATAAGCGATCGCCAATGTAACGGCGTGAATGTGATGTGACTTATCAGCAATCTTCACTCGCAGGCCGTGTTTGTTATGTGACGTATGACCAATCGCCAATAGTTGGGCGTGTCTGTGACATAACTTATCAGCAATCGCCGCTCGCCGGGCGTGTCTGTGACGCGACGTATTAGCGATCGCCAATGTCAGGGCGTGACTATTTGTGACTTATAAGCAATCGCGGCCCGCCCGGCGTGTCTATGACGTGATGTCAAATATCAATACAAGACTTATCTCTCTGCTTTGATGTCAAATTTCAATACCAGACTCGTCACTCTGCTGTGATGTCAAAAATTAATTCCAGTCTGGTCTCTCTCCTGTGATGTCAAATAGAAATACCAGACTCACCTCTCTGCTGTGATTTCAAATATCAATGCCAGACATGAATCTCTGCTGCGATGTCAAATATCAATACCAGAATTGTCTCTCTGCTGTGATGTCAAATATCAATGCCAGACTGGTGTTTCTACTGTTATTTCAAATGCCACTACCAGACTTGACTCTCTGCTGTGATGTCAAATATCAATGCCAGACTCGCGTCTCTCCTGTGATGTCACATATCAGTGCCAGAGTAGATTCTCTGCTGTGATGTCACACATCAATTCCAGGTTCGTGGCTCTGTTGTGATGTCAATTATCAATGCCAGAGCAGATTCTCTAAGGTGATGTCAAAAATCAATGCCAAACCAGTCTCTCTGCTGTGATGTCAAATAGCTCACACGGGCTGTGTCTGACGTGAAGTATGAGTGATCGCCGATCACAGGGCGTGTCTCTGGCGTGACTTATCAGCAATCGCCGCTCGCCGGGCGTGTTTGTCATGTGACGTATGAGCAATTGCCAATAATTGGGCGTGTCTGTGACATAACTTATCAGCAATCGCCACTTGCCGGCCGTGTCTGTGACGTGACGTATGAGCGATCGCCAATGTCAGGGCGTGACTGTTTTGTGACTTATCAGCAATCGGAGCTCACCGGGCGTTTCTGTGACGTGACCTGTTAGTGATCGCCAATGTCAGAGCGTGACTGTGATGTGACTTATCAGCAATCTTCACTCGCAGGCCGTGTTTGTTATGTGACGTATGAGCACTCGCCAATACTTGGGCCTGTCTGTGACATAACTTATCAGTAATCGCCCCTCACACGGGGTGTGTCTAACGTGAAGTATGAGTGATTGCCCATCACAGGGCGTGTCTCTGACGTGACTTATCACCAATTGCTGCTCGCCGGGCGTGTCTGTGACGTGACGTATAAGCGATCGCCAATGTCACGGCGTGACTATGATGTGACTTATCAGCAATCGCCACTCGCAGGCCGTGTTTGTTATGTGACGTATGAGCAGTCACCAGTAGTTGGGCGTGTCTGTGACATAACTTATCAGCAATCGCTGCTCACACGGGGTGTGTCCTACGTGAAGTATGAGTGATCGCCGATCACAGGGAGTGTCCCTGACGTGACTTATCAGCAATCGCCGCTCGCCAGGCGTGTCTGTGACGTGACTTGTTAGCGATCGCCAATGTCAGGGAGTCACTGTGATGTGACTTATCAGTAATCGCCACTCGCAGGCCGTGTTTGTTATGTGACGTATGAGCAGTCACCAGTAGTTGGGCGTGTCTGTGACATAACTTATCAGCAATCGCTGCTCACACGGGGTGTGTCCTACGTGAAGTATGAGTGATCGCCGATCACAGGGAGTGTCCCTGACGTGACTTATCAGCAATCGCCGCTCGCCGGGCGTGTCTGTGACGTGACGTATTAGCGATCGCCAATGTCAGGGCGTGACTGTTTGTGACTTATCAGCAATTGCCACTCGCAGGCCGTGTTTGTTAGATGACGTATGAGTAATCGCCAATGTCAGGCGTGACTGTGACATAACTTATCAGCAATCGCCTCTCGTGTTTGTTATGTGACGTATGAGCAATCGCCCATAGTTGGGCGTGTCTGTGACATAACTTCTCAGCAATCGCCGCTCGCCGGGTGTGTCTGTGACGTGACGTGTTAGCGATCGCCAATGTCAGGGCGTGACTGTGACATAACTTATCAGCAATCGCCGCTCGCTGGGCGTGTTTGTTATGTGACGTATGAGCAATCGCCCATTGTTGGGCGTGTTGTGACATAACTTATCAGCAATCGCGGCTCGCCCGGCGTGTCTGTGACGTGACGTATTAGCGATCGCCAATGTCAGGGCGTGACTGTGATGTGACTTATCAGTAATCGCCACTCGCAGGCCGTGTTTGTTATGTGACGTATGAGCAATCGCCAGTAGTTGGGCGTGTCTGTGACATAACTTATCAGCAATTGCCACTCACACGGGGTGTGTCTGACGTGAAGTATGAGTGATCGCCCATCGCAGGCATGTCTCTGACGTGACTTATCAGCAATCCCCGCTCGCCGGCCGTGTCTGTGACGTATTAGCGATCGCCAGTGTCAGGGCGTGACTGTTTTGTCACTCATCAGCAATCGGCGCTCACCGGGCGTGACTGTGACGTGACGTATTAGCGATCGCCAATAGTTGGGCGTGTCTGTGACATAACTTATCAGCAATCGCCACACACACGGGGTGTGTCTGACGTGAAGTATGAGCTATCGCCGAGCACAGGGCGTGTCTCTGACGTGATGTCAAATGTCAATTCCAGACTCGTCTCTCTCCTGTGATGTCAAATATCAATACCAGACTCACCTCTCTGCTGTGATGTCAAATATCGATGCCAGATTCGAATCTCTACTGTGATGTCAAATATCAATGCCAGATTCGCCTCTCTGCTGTGATTTCAAATATCAATGCCAGCCATGAATCTCTGCTGTGATGTCAAATATCAATGCCAGAGTTGCGTCTCTGCTGTGATGTCACACATCAATACCAGACTTGTCTGTCTGCTGTGATGTCAAATATCAATACCAGACTCGTCTCTCTCCTGTGATGTCAAATATCAATACCAGACTCACCTCTCTGCTGTGATGTCAAATATCAATGCCAGATTCGCCTCTCTGCTGTGATTTAAAATATCAATACCAGACTTGTTTCTCTGCTGTGATGTCAAATATCAATACCAGACTCGCGTCTCTTCTGTGAATTCAAATATCAATGCCAGACAAGACTGTCTGCTGTGATTTCAAATATCAATACCAGACTTGTTTCTCTGCTGTGATGTCAAATATCAATACCAGACTTGTCTCTCTGCTGTGATGTTAAATATCAATACCAGACTCGCGTCTCTTCTGTGAATTCAAATATCAATGCCAGACAAGACTGTCTGCTGTGATGTCAAATATCAATACCAGACTCGACTCTCTGCTGTGATGTCAAATATCAAAACCAGAATCATGATTATGAAATCTGGAGGGAACCTCCAGGTTTCCACGCCTGCTGTGATGGATGCTTACAAGCGGGCGCGATGGATATCAGAGTGCAGGAGCCCAGGAACAGGTCCAAGACCTGAACATAAGGAGATTGGAAAGAAAGCGTTGTGAAATCTGGAGGGAACCTCCAGCTTTCCACGCCTGCTGTGATGGATGCTTACAAGCGGGTGAGATGGTTCTTTTCTAACTTCTCTCGGTCTTTCACTATGGGAATCGCCTCGGCGTGACCAACTACGGAAGCTCCAGTGACACCACGTCTGTCTCTGACAGACCTGTCGAGCCGTGCTCAGGGCTCCGCCCCCTCATACTAACACGGCCGACCAGCTCCTCCTAACTCATTCTCGCTTTCTTCCCGTGAGAAACTACTTTGAGCTCCCTCAGTGCATCCAGGCTAACTTGATTAGCTGCTTAAAAGTTCTCAGGCGTCCCGTGTAGGAGTACGTCGCCAACGCAGTTTTTCCGGTTCCAGTTTGGATCGTGCTGAGTAAGTCCTTCGAAAGAAGTGTACTTAGAGTTGTACTGTGGAACAGCAACCGCGTCAGGCGAGCTGTCCCAGCGGTTCCTGGTTTTAGTTAGCGAGGTAGCCAACGTTGTGTAACTCGGGCTAACGCGTTACGGCGAGCTGTTCGTTCAGTGTCCGGCTAGCATTAACTTGTTAGCAGGCCACGAACAACATTAGCGTCTCACTAGCATTAGCTTGTTAGTCGACCTAGGGCTCAGTTAGCATTAAGTTGCTAACGATATTGGCTAGAGGAGTGCAGCTAACGTGTCACGACGAGCTGACTCCCGCGGTGACTAGCTCGGATTTAACACCCGCCGCTAGTCCTACTACTTACGGGCTAACGTGTTGAGACAAGCCTGGTGTAGCCTAGTCTCACAACTTCCGCTAACCATGTCGACGCTCCTACTCCCGCCAAAAGGTCGGAGCCGAAGGCCAAAGAGGCTGCATCCCTCCCGTGCCCCGCATCATGCGTGCCACCATCTCGGCAGGGACCCTCATCCAATGTGCATCGTCTGTATGGGTGCCAAGCATGCTCAGGCTTCACTGGCGGACCCCTCAGGGATGCCCACACTGTGCGTTGATGCCAGAGAAAGTCCTGGAAAGGAGGCTGAGAGTAGCAGTAACGGAACAGTCAGGACCCCTGCCTGTCGGCCGCTACTGCTACGAGCGATATCCATCATCCGCGAGCCTCCACAAGCTGGCGGACATGATGGAAGAAGAGTCCCCGCTCATGCCCCCATCGTTCGAGGACCTCCTCGATCAAAACGTGGGCGGGCCGGGTGGCGAGGACGCGGAGGGCGATGCCGACTCCGACCTCCTCGACATGGAGGACATGGATGAGGAAAAGGAGGATGACTCCACCTTTCCTCCCAGCAGTCCAGGCCACCGAGTGGGCTGAAGTTGCACCCCGGTGGACATAATTTGTACGAGGTCTGCAAACGGGCTGCTGCCAAGCTAGGCATCCCATGGCCAGCCGCCAGGATGCCGAAGGGGCAGAACGCGACCTGTATGACGGCAAGAGGCTCCCACCAGCCTTGCCGCCATCGAAGCAGCTTCTGCCAGCAGTCCCGGCCTGCATGAAAGAAATGAGTCGTTATTGGTCAAGCCCTTTTAAAAGCAAGCTTCCGCCAAGGGCCGCTCCAAGCTTGAGATCCAGAGGGATGGGTGAACTGGGGCTGACCGAACCCCCAGCAGTGAGAGCCTTCAGTGGCGTATCACCTTCACCCTAACCGCAGGCAATCTCAGCGTCTTCTAGTGTTTCTTTGCCCAACAAGATAGACGCCGTGAGGCGATCTATCTATCAAAGGATGTACAAATATGCTGCCACAGTCAGTATGCTCGCTTAATGCAGTCACACAGCTATCAGCATATCAGGCAGAAATTCTGGAAGACATGGGCCGTGAGCTTGACTCGGGTTCCCCGAACCCAGCCCTCTGGGATGAAATCTGCGTGGTTAATGATCTCATTCTTCGCTCCTCCAGGGGAGCAGTCCAAGGGTGTGGCCGCGTTATGGGCCTTGCAGTCTCGGGTGAGAGAGCCTTGTTGGCTAAACCTGTCAGGCCTAGGTGATGCTCAGAGGGCTGAGGTAATGGATGCAGCCTATGACCAACCAAGGGTCTCTTTGGCCCAGCCCTGGAGAGAATGAGAGAAACAAGCACCCGCAGAAAGCAGGAGGGAGAAGCATTCAACTCTGCTTACCCAGAAAACCTAACTCTCAGCCCCAGCAGGTGCCAAGAGCTGGCTTTGC
>NW_020327759.1:0-39748 GCF_001858045.2 Oreochromis niloticus | reverse complement strand
TAGCAGCCTCCTTTGTAACACTCTGCGACCAGCCGTAGCTGTCTGATTTTCACCATGTCCAACCCTACCAGATTGGTGTATGCCTCGGCTATGGCGTCAAGACTTTCCTTTCCGATTTCAGTTCGTGCAAGAGAGTTTCCGCCACCATGCGGACTTTGACGTCGTCCATTTGATGTTGCGAGCAATCAGAAGCCGTTGAATAGATGGAATGAAACGTGGGGTGAGGAGTCTTTTTCTGATGCTGTGAGAATTTTCAGCGTAAAAGTCATCCTCCAAGACTTGCACACACTCGTGTTGTTTCTGGCGGGGGTGATCGGACTTACAGCCGTTGCATTCGTCAGTGAGGTACCTGTTGATTACTAGGTTGACTAGATGATACACCGCGGTTTTCACGGTATCGATGAAAAAAGAAGATGCCCAACCGTCAAGCTCGTCGGCTTGCTGCTGCTGCTTCTCCAAGGGGCGATAGTAACCGGGCGTGTCAGGTACTATTGTGCCCTCGGCCGCAGAACTTTCCTCCTCAGTGTGGCGCAGGCTGTAGAGGCCATACTTCTGGTTTTGAGCTAAAAAAAGGTTTGAAGGATTGAGACGGCGGTGTTCTTTTAAAATAACAGGAGGGGGCGTGATCTGGAAGGGGGTTGATCTTAAAGGTTGTGGGTAGGAGTGGCAACAATTTTCAAAAACCGTAGAGTTGGCCAACGTGTCTCTCTAGCAGTTGCAACTTTGGAAAAGAGCGGTAATTTTCATCTGTTGGACTTGAAATTCTCCATGAAAATGGCATCTTCCAGCCCTTCTGTTCAATCAACCATCAAAGTGGCTGAACCTGGTACATACTTGGTACTTGGTACTATCAGGGATGCTGGGCAATCTTTACTCTCTGAAGAGCCATCCGAGAGCCCTGCATTTGAAGATTGGAGTGAAGACGCACCGTATTCACCAGTATCAGAGTGGAGCCCACCCCCTTCGCCACCACAACTGTGGACTATGGACACTGACAACGAGGAAGATTTTTTGTATTTCGGCGACTCTCCAGACATTGATGAGGTAGACTGGGCATGGCCACCCTTCCAAGGTCCTGAGAGATTACCGGAACCGCTATGGGATAATGATGAGGACTTACCCAATGTACCCGCGTAATCGTTGATAAAATATGCAGTTACAATTCTTTTCTGTAAAAAAGCATTTTATTTTTGTATATAAATAAATGTTGATGTTGTGCTATGGGATTGTATGTTTCAATTTACTTATAATGCGCCAAAATCACTACAACAGACTACTCAAGGCAACGCCGTCCAGAGTAAGGATTTTGTTAGCCAGTGTTTCTAAGATTTTACGCCCCGTTACGATAACCTCAGTTTTATCTGAACTTAGAAGCAGAAAATTAAAGCTCATTATGTGTCTAAGACATCCCGACAGTTTAACCAATAAAAGTGGGTATCATATGCATAGCAGTGAAAATGTACGCTATGTCTTCTAAAGCACGTATAATGTAAACAGAACTGTTCTTTGCACAGAAGCCTGTGGAGCTTCATAATTAACCTCAGTGTGTGAAGAGGCCTCTCCATTTAATAATAGCTGTAATAAAATGTTATGGTCAACGGTGTTAAACGCTGCACTTTGGTCTAGCAGGGAAGATTTCCAACTTTTCAATATGAATGAATGAAGGCTGAAAACTGATTAGATTAATGTCTGATGATCTTTTTTCTGATTCTTCAAGTTTGTAACACCGAACATATTAAGGGATGACATAATAATGATAATAATAATAATAATGGATTGGATTTCATATAGCGCTTTTCAAGGCACCCAAATTGCTTTACAATGCCACTATTCATTCACTCTCACATTCACACACAGGTGGAGGCAAGCTACTGTTGTAGCCACAGCTGCCCTGGGGCAGGCTGATAGAGGCGAGGCTGCCATATCGCGCCATCGGCCCCTCTGGCCATCACCATATAAGGTTCACCATATAAGGTTCACAGGAAGAGTTGAATTAGACACACATTTACTATTTTTCTTTGTACTCTTTCTTTCTTGACATGTTTAATATGATTACTATCAGAGGAGAAAATGAACCTTGTGTAGTTTAAAACTTTTTATTTAATCAAACTGTAATGTTGTTGAACTCTGACGGCCGTGTCTTTTAATCTTGTCAACAAATCCTTAATCACCTAAATGTGGCATTTATCATCTTGTAAAATGTTCCCTCTGCTTCTGTTGCACATCTCCCCAGACACTCTCTGCTTCACCTGCCCTGTGCAGCTGGTCCAACCCCTGCCTCCTCAAACTGGTGTGTTTAAATCTCTTTACCTCTGTTGTGAACTTTACACAAAGTTTGTGGTAACAAAATCAAACTGAAGAGGAGGATCTCGTTTGAAAAACACACACTCAGGAGACAAAATAAAAAACAGTCTGCTCAAAGCAAAAGCAGAGCCCTCACAGTTGGTAGTACAATACACTGTGACGACGTACGTATTAGATACCCTCAGTCCCAAAAGCATAAATATGATAAAAATGGATCACCGAGAATATCCTAAAATGGCAATGAGGGGAGTATTACAGTGAAAAAAGCAGCCAAATTTTCATCTGAAAATGTTGAATTTTAGTATGCTCTGTAGTTTGATACTGTCTTTACAGACAAAGCGGATGTTTAAAGCCTTTGGACGCCCATTTGATGAAATGCACTCATTCTCCTTATCAGCTGGAAACATTAAAGCCGTAAAATGGCTTTTTTGAACGGATAAAACTACTGAACAACATCGATGTTAGTCTGATTCAAAATTTGAATGTACGCGTGTTGAAGGTGCTGGTCTTGCTGAATTATTAAACATACTTTCTTTAATTTTTCGAGCCGCAAAAACCAAAACTTTTAATTTTTCGAGCCGCAAAAACCAAAACTTTTAATTTTCTTCTGCTTGAGTCTCGGCCTCGGGTAGCTCTACTCATCATTGGTGAGTCAGTTGTCTGTTTGTGCTACTTTTTTCAAGGAGCTGTGGATTATTGGTAAAGGGTGACTTTATGTGTTTAGTTACTTAAGTGTAAGTACTGTGGAAAGTTTCACCTTACATACACAGGGCTGACAGTACAGGTTCTGAGGTAACTGTTTACAAAATGTTATAATCTATTCAAAGGTTCTTTGCAATTTTACATTGATAAACATTATCCTTAACATATTTGGCCCCCACTAAGTACTATGACCATCACACTGTCATTTAGAATTGTTTAAATAACTCGTGTCTTAAGTCATTCCATCACACAGAAAATTAAAAAAAACCCACATGGTTCACTTTTATATCACAAAATGTTAGAAATATAAGTCGTTCATAACAACCTGAAAGGCTGGGAGTTTAAAATGCAAACCAATGAACGCTGAAGTAGAAGACTATAATGTCACAGAGCACACGGTGTCTATTATTGTGTAGACATGTATAAATAAGAGCTTAATTTCTTAAGAAATAAACAGGTGGAGTGGTTTTTATCAAAAGTAGTAGTTACATCTATGGCTAAACCATTGTCCCCAAAAACTTTATAAATCTACTGTGTGTAAGGCTGTGTAAGTAAAGCTTGCCCTTCACACCCGCGTGTAACAAACCATTTGTTGGGGTTGTGGATTTGACACCTCAGCATTGTGAAAGTGGGGAAACATGTTTGTGGCTGAGCATAAGATTTCTGCTTACAAGTTACAATCTCAGTTCTAAATGAAATTCAGATGTTTTTTGTTTTTTTAAGTGTGGCTAATGTATTATTTGACTTCTAAGGCACACACACACACACACATACACACACACACACACACACACAAGAACAACAACAACAACACAGAGAAGAAGAAGAGGGGGTGGTTTTACTATGCGTCATAAAAACGCAATCATGCATCTTCCAACTGTATCTTTCTGTTCTGGCTTTAGAATCATTGGTTGTTTACTGATCCGTACTTTGGGAGTCATACTGTTGTGATACTGGGAGAAAAAGGGTGAGGTTCGATAGACTAAACCATTACACACACACACACACACAAAACTTCAAAACCTAGAGAGTGAGTGAGACTGCTAGCTGTGTGGTTCAGCAATAAACTTATCTACAAATGTGTTAGTAAAGAAACCGCAAACTATAAAAGGAATCTGAATTTAAATAGAACAGTAGTATAAGGTGTCTATGGAGCAAATCTCCTTCAACGTTCAAAATGACCAAAGTGAGGACTACAAGCGTTTCTCTCAGTTGGTTGTGTTTAGGGAAAAAGCAGCTAAATACACTGAGACTGCTCCACATTGTTAGTGAGTTAACTCTGGATGTCTGTGGGTTTGTCAAACTTGGAGTGAACAAAAGCAGAAAAACAGTAAAAGATTCAGACGGTGAAAGTCTGGTTTATTTCATGAACACAATGAAACATTTTACAGTCCACAGAGCAAAGTAGCATACATGATAAATAGATACACATATCACAACCTGTGAGAAGTAAAACTCATCGTCTTACCACATGTTATATTCTGTAAGCTTAAAATAAACCATAGAAATTAGAGTTTAGTGTTTTAAAGTCATCTATTAAAAACATTACTGAAGTGACACTTTAACGATGCTTCATATCACAGTGTTTATGATGATAAAACATGTTCTCTCATTAGCAGATGTCTGCGCTGTCACTTGTCATGAAAATGTCCAGAGCCTGGGTTCAGCTTCCTCTTCAATTACCACTGATCATTAATAGGGCCACAAAAGATTTGTTACATTATCCCCATAAACAACATGCTTTTATAGAAATCACTGTGACACAAAATATTTAGATTCTTGTTTCACAATTTGCATGAGCTCAAAATCTTTAGAGTTTCATATTTATAAAGTATCGCAAATAATACAATAATACCATTGTATGAGCTACACTTCTTGTAAAAATGATTGGAAACGCGTTTGAAAAAGCTCCTGCTGTGACCTTCCTTCTGTGAGGGCACACACACACACACACTCACACACACACACACACACACACACACACACACACAGAGAGAGAGAGAGAGAGGGGGAGATCATTAATACAAAGCATTGGAGTCGGTTTTGGATTTTCACTTGTTGTTGGCTTTAATATGAACAGTTACATAAAATTCATTCCAATTTTTTGCCTTTGCTTCAATTAGGATGTTTCTTTAAATCTACAACACCTTCCTTTTCGAAAAGTTTACTGACATAGTAAAGAAGTAGCTAGGGAACTCTGTAAGTATGAGCAACAATAGCTTAAGGACATTATGTCCAATAAAGAGGAATTCATCATCTGCAGTTCGTGAAAAAGCGCAATATTAAAAACAATTCAGCAGACCCTCAGAGTGCGGATACAAACTGTTTTCAGCTGTAGAGGTTAACTTCATGCACTTATCAACATGTAGTTTAGAGGCTTGCATTAGAGTGCTTTGGTGCTTGGGCATCTTTTATTTAGCATGGTTGTACCGTTGTGAATGTAGCTATATAAATAAATACGCTCAAGAGTCTATCGTGTGTTTGACATGCAACTAAAAATTCGAAAATATATTTTTAAATCAGTAACTTTGCAAATTTAGAGGAAATGTTTTCGGACAACATATGTGTCACATTTTAAACAGGGTTTGTATAATCAGCACTGACATACAGACATTTATGTGCTGGGTATAACAGACATGCTTACCGTGTGAAAGGCCCGCCGTTCCTTCATCATGTCTTGGAGCAGAGAAACACGCTGTATTGTTGCTTTTCTCTGTGGTATAAGCAGCGCCCGTAGGTCAGAAACGCTGTGTGCGGGTAGCACAGTCGGCTCCAACGCACATCCAGGCATCCGTCTGAAAGAAAGGTGTCGCTGCAGCTAGCTCTCAGGATAGTCACGCATTTATTTATATTTGCATTCTGGTGCGTTAAACTAGCAGCCTCTGTGTCCCGCTTGGATCATTATTCCGAAAATTCAGATATTTAAATAAAATGGTGAATTGGCTAGTCATGAGGAAAGAATATGTGTTTGTTTGTTTTTAGAAGTATCATAGTTTATTTCTAAAGGAATACATGTTATTTGTGACACTGTTTGAAAACTATTAGCCTCTGTGTGTTTCAGAGCGGTAAAGAAAAGCAAAATGCTCCTAAACTAGTTAAATTAAAAGTAAAATGCTCGTGCTGATGAACGAAAGTGTTATGCTCTCAATGACCGATGTAAAGGGTTAGTGTGGCTGCTTAGGGCATTTTTATATAGGTGTGGGGCTTGGTTTCAGCTGGCCTCTGAGATGTAGAGATAAAGGTGTAAACAAAGGTGATGCCTGTTTGGAGGATGGTCAGTACAAAGTGTAATGGCATGATAAAAGCTATAGTGGCTCCGATGGACCTAGCACAGCCGGACCTCTGCCATAAGATAAAGGAGACTGTTTGTATTGAAAACTATGGCAGTACAATTGAGATGCTCTTGATAAGGATGACCTCTTCTGCTGACTGTAGGGGGTCTAACTATAACCCCCCTCTGTCTAGCTGTTGCAGAATTAAGAATCCCATTTCTAAAGGAATGCATACTGTTTGTGGTATTCTGTTTGAAACTATTAGCCTCTGTGTGTGAATATGTGTTTTTAGAAGGTGGAAAAAACTTTCTGTTAAAAAAACTATTACCCTCTGTGTGTTTCAGAGCCCTAAAGAAAAAGAAAAATACCCCTAAAACTAGTTAAATTAAATGCTGTGTGTGAATATGTGTTTTTAGAAGGTGGAAAAAACTTTCTGTTTGAAACTATTACACCCCTGTGTGTTTCAGAGCCCTAAAGAAAAAGCAAAATACCCCTAAAACTAGTTAAATTAAATGCTGCGTGTGAATATGTGTGTTTTTAGAAGGTGGAAAAACTTTCTGTTTAAAAACTATTAGCCTCTGTGTGTTTCAGAGCCCTAAAGAAAAATACCCCTAAACTAGTTAAATTAAATCATCTATGTCTAAATAACAGAACTCCGAGACCTATACAATCCTTTAAAAAAGAGTTTAATTAAAACACGTAATGGTTTCATTAAATAAAACGCTATTAAACACATGTAAACATATGATCTCTGAACTCGCAAGTTCGTTCACGCGCAAGGTCCGTTCACGCGCAAGGTCCGTTCGCGCGCACATGGACGCGGAGGGGGATACGGGTGGGGGTGTGGGGGGGTGTGGGGGGTAGGGTGGGGGTGTGGGGGGGGGGGGGGGGGGGGGCAAAAAAAGCTATAGGTATATTACTACTTAAATAGCCTAAGATATGATACAGCACCATACCCAGTTTCACTGGCATCACAAAAGTGATGCAGCTGTGCACTTTTTACCTCCCCAAATCCTTTGGGTGTGACACATCTACTAACACTAAACTTGTTAAGAAGAACTAAATCCTCAACCCATTTTTGCCAAGTTTGTGCCATTTCTGCTGGTATTGTCTCATCCCAGCCAAACCTCAGTTTACATAGATGTTGCAGAATTTGTTTTGCAGCCAGAATGACTGGAGCTAAGAAACCCAAAGGGTCGTAAATGGAGCTGACATTGGACAGAATACTACGTCTTGTAAGTGGTTTGTCCTTGTTCACAATACTGAATGTGAAAACATCATGTTCAATATCCCATTGCGCACCGAGAGCTCTTTCTGTGGGTAGCTGATCCCGAATAAGGTCCAGCATCTTTACACCTATGGCTCTATTTTCCTCCGGGATCTGACAGAGGACAGAGCAATCACTACATACCCACTTATTGAGCTTAAATCCCCCCTTGGCACACACCTCAGTAAGCTGCTGAGAAAGTGAGATGGCCTGCTCAACAGACTGAGTAGATTTAAGACAGTCATCTGCATAAAAACTATGCCTGATTGTGTGTATAACCTCCTCTGGGTACAGATGTTGGTTGTCATCAGCAGTCTTTAGTAGTGCATAGGTGGCACAGTTGGGGGAGGATACTGCACCAAAAATGTGGACAAACATTCTATGTTCCACCAGCTGCTTTGTGATGTCACCATTGGGCCACCAGAGAAAACGTAAAAATTTTACGTGTTCCTCAGCTACTCTGACCTGATGAAACATCCCTTTAATGTCTGTCATAAGCGCTATTGGACCCTGCCGAAAGCAAATCAACACACCTATTAAAGTGCTAGTCAAATCTGGGCCTTGTAACAGCTCTTTGTTCGGTGATGTTCCAGCAAATGTTGAAGCACAGTCATACACAACACGCAGTGTTTTCTTGCGGGGGTGGTAGACCCCATGATGAGGTATATACCACACCTTTCCTTCCTCATGCTTCAACTGTTCTTAGAATAGAATAGAATAGAATAATCCTTTAATTGTCCCACAAGGGGAAATTTGGTTGTAACAGCAGCCAAAAAGACACATATACAAACAAACAGTACACAGGACACAGAACAGAAACATACACAATTTTTCTTACATATCTACATTAAGGACAATGGTTACTATAAACAGAGTACTGTACAGTTATTAAATTAAATATAAATAACTACAGATAAGAGGCAAACCAGGTTGTAGTGCGAATCAGTTGATTAACTTATTGCAGTTAAAGCGCTGATGTAAACATCTATGATTGTTGGGAGCAGTTCTGATTGTACAGTCTGACAGCTGCAGGGAGGAAGGACCTGCGGAAACGCTCCTTAGTGCATCAAGGATGCAGCAGTCTGTCACTGAAGGAGCTCTGCAGTTCAGCAACATTTCCATGCATGGGGTGGGAGACTCTGTCCATCAGAGATGTTATTTTGGCCAGAGTCCTTCTAGGGCTGTGCGATATGACCAAAATCTCATATCCCGATATTAAGACATCTATCGTCCGATAACGATATAAATCACAAAAATGTAACATTTTCTGTAAATTCTGTGAATCTCAGGCAGCTAGACTTGCGTGAAGTGTTTCCAGCTGGGCGTCGCGTACCAGTCGAGTGTTTTAACTGATGCATGAAACTATACATTTTTAGACGCAAGTTGTAACGGCCGCCGTTTTCTTTGTGAGTATTTATTACACAGCGTGCTGCGGGGAAAAGCCTGTTCTAACGTTTGAGTCTAAGGTTTATTTTTTTAGCACCTGACGGCTCTTTTTTGCTTCTCATCCGTAAATACTCTGCATCTTTCACGTGATTCAGTTTATTTTGAAAAGTCTCAACAGGATCTTGAGCTTTATTGTGAAAGGTTTATGTGGAAAATAAACAAGCGGACACGAGGTGGTTTTACCGTCGTTGTTGCTAATGACAATGCATAAAAACAAGTGCTTGTCCGTCTGTAGTGTGGTTATATTAAATATAAGCGAAAGAGAGAACTTTAGTAAATTAATATAGCCACTACAGTGACCACCAAAATAATGAAAAAATATTGCCGTAAACAGTTTATTTTGCGACACCACGAAACAAACGATAGCGTAAAATGAAACGATAGACGTTTTTATATCGTCATCCAATATATATCGTTATATCGAACAGCCCTAAGTCCTTCTGTCTCCCACCACCTGCACTGGGTCCAGGGTGCATCCCAGAACAGAGCTGGCCTTCCTGATGAGTTTATCCAACCTCTTCCTCTCAGCTGCCGATAAACCACTGCTCCAACATACAACACTGTAAAAAATGACAGATGCCACCACAGAGTCATAGAAGGTCTTTAAAAGCGCTCCCTGTACTCCAAATGACCTCAGCCGCCTCAGCAGGTAGAGTCTGCTCTGACCCTTCCTGTAAAGAGCATCAGTGTTGTGGCTCCAGTCCAGTTTATTAATCAGGTGAACACCCAGGTACCTACAAGAGTCCACTATCTCAATGTCCACTCCCTGGATGTTCACCGCTGTCAGTGTGGTGGGTCTGCGTCTCCGGAAGTCCACCACCAACTCCTTGGTTTTCCCGGCGTTGATCAGCAGGTGGTTCTGCTGACACCAGTCTACAAAGCCCAGAGTCCACTGTCTGTACTCTGAGTCGTCCTCATCTGTGATGAGGCCGACTATGGCAGAGTTGTCAGAGAACTTCTGCAGGTGGCAGCGTGGGGAGTTGATGGAGAAGTCTGCAGTGTAGAGGGTGAAGAGGAACGGTGCCAGCACAGGTCCCTGTGGGGCCCCCGTACTGCAGACCAGTGTATCAGAGACACAGCCCTGTGACCTCACATACTGTGGGCGTTCTGTGAGGTAGTCCAGTATCCACTGGGACATGTGGTGGTCCACACCCAATAGCTCCAGCTTGTCTCTCAGAAGTCGTGGCTGGATGGTGTTGAAAGCACTGGAGAAATCAAAGAACATGATCCTCACAGTGCTTCCAGGCTTCTCCAGGTGAGTCAGAGCTCGGTGCAGGAGGTAGATGATGGCGTCCTCCACCCCAATGCCAGGCTGGTAAGCAAACTGCAGCGGATCCAATGAAGACCTCACCAGGGGGCGCAGATGGTTTAGAACCAACCTCTCGAGGGTCTTCATCAGATGTGATGTCAGGGCTACCGGCCTGTAGCTGCTGAGGTCCTTGGGATGGGAGGTCTTTGGTACCGGTACCACACAGGAGGTCTTCCACAGCTGTGGTACTTTCCCCAGTGACAGGCTCAGGTTGAACAGATAACCTAGGATGCCACACAGTTCATCTGCGCAGCATCTCAGGAGTCTGGAGCTGACGCCATCTGGACCTGCAGCCTTCTGCACCTTGATCTTGCGAAGCTCGTTCCTCACTTGAAGTGCTGAGATAGAAAGAGTGGATTTGGGGGGAGGGGGGTGTATGTTGGTGTCCACAGAAGCCGGGGGTGGGTGTAATGACTGGGAGCTGGGAGGTGTGAAGCTGAGAGTTGTGAAGTCCTGAGATGAAGGACAGGCAGTCCCTGAAGATGAAGGGGATTGCAGCAGGGGGGACGATGCTGTGGGAGGGGTGGGTGGTTGATCAAACCTATTAAAATATTTATTTAGGTCATTCACCCACCCCGAGTCTCCTGCAGCCTGGGTGGTTGGTTTTTGTCCTGAGATTGTCTTCAGGCTGTTCCAAACCCCTCTGATGTTGTCCTGTTGCAGCTGCTCTTCCATCTTCCTCCTGTAGTTTTCCTTTCCTTGCCTTATCTTCCATTTCAGCTTCTTCTGAACAACTCTTAGCTCCTGTTTGTCTCCAGATCTAAAGACTCTCTTCTTCTCCTTGAGGAGAGCCTTAATTTCAGGATTTATCCATGGCTTGTTGTTAGAAAAACACCGTACCTTTTTGATGGGTACGGTGTTGTCCACACAGAAGTTCATGTAATCTGTAATGCAGTCTGTGATGCTGTTGAGGTCATCCTCCAGGGGGCTGCAGAGGTTGTCCCACACAGTAGAACGGAAACAGTCCCTCAGGGCCTCTTCAGTCTCTGCCGACCATTTCCTTACTGTGCGCTTCATTACTGGTTCTCTGTGTACTAGAGGTTTATACACAGGCTGGAGATGAACCAGGTTGTGATCTGTGCCCCCCCAGGGGAGGGAGAGGTGATGAGCTGTATGCCTCCTTGGTATTGGCATACAATAAGTCCAATGTTTTATTGTCTCTGGTGTGGCAGGTGACGTACTGGGTGAAGGTGGAGAGAGTGGAGGACAGGGAGATGTGATTAAAGTCCCCAGAGATCAGGAAAAGGGCCTGAGGGTGCTGTGTTTGGAGTCTGCTGGTTACAGTGTGCAGGACCTCACAGGCTGCTGCAGCGCTAGCAGAGGGCGGGACATACACAGCTATCATAATCACGTGTGTAAACTCTCGCGGTAGATAGTACGGTCTCATGCTAACCGCTAGCAGCTCAATGTCCTTATAGCATAGCGTCTCTTTGATAGATAAATGCCCAGAGTTACACCATCTATTGTTCACAAACACAGCCAGACCCCCTCCTCTCTTCTTACCACTCTCTGTTGTTCTGTCGGCCCGGATCAGATGAACACCATCCATGTTTACGTCTGAGTCTGGAGTTAGTGCAGTTAGCCACGACTCTGAAGCACATCAGGCTGCACTCCCTGTAGCTCCTCTGATGTCGGGTAAGAGCTGCCAGTTCGTCTACTTTATTGTGAGATCTCACATTCCCTATAATAATAGATGGAATCGTTGGCTGGTACCTCCTAACTTTACTGCGACGCCCGATCCCGGCCCGAGTACCGCGTCTCTTCCTCCTCACCTCGCGGGGATGTTAGCTTGCTCGGCGGTAGGCAGGGCAGCGGAGGCTCCGAGGGCTAACAGCTGATCCCTGCTGTAAACAATGGGAGGTCGGAACTCCACGTGCTCTCCGGACAAAGACGCCTTAAAAAATGTAATAAAGAACACGATTGTCCATAGAATTCTGAGCTCCATTGTGGAGGACAGCAGTCCACAATAGAAAAACAAAAACAATAAACACAAAACAACAGAAAAACATATATTAAAGAGAAAAAGGACTCGGTCAGGTCGGAGCTGCTGATACTGGCTGCCAGCTCAGAGCGGCGCCGGAAGTGTGGTATGATTTCTGAATGTCCCTCCATACTAATATTGTGCATGAATTCTTTGTATTCTTCAAAGAATAACTGATCCTTCTCAGACCGTTTTAGCAGATATCGTGCCCTCTGCTGAGCCACCTGCTTGTTGTTTGACATTCTTACTTCAGGTTTACGAAAGGGTAATTTCAAGTAATAATGACCATCTTTAAGTACAGCTGACCCTGACATTATGTTCATGAACTGTTTATCTTCTACAGACATTTCTGCACACTCATTACACTGGTTCTCCACAAAATCTTGATTATACTGTTTAACCAGCATTTCTTCTGAACTACTTATAGCTGGACAAAACTAGCATCATGCTCATCCTTTTCACTACCCTGATTGAGTGGCCCATTGACAACCCAACCAAGACGAGTTAGCACAGCATAGGGTCCATTACCCTCACTGTTAATGATTCTCCAAGGTTCCTGCGCTTTGGGAGAATTCACACCAATAAGCAGCCCAAACAGCATTTATCGGCGTCAACTCAACATCTTTTAAGTAAGGCCATTTTCTTAAGTCTTCTTCTTTAGGGATATTTTCTTTAGTGACAGGAATAGACTTTTGAGTATACACGTCAGGCAACCTCAAATACTCATTCTGTTTTAAAGCAGCTACTTCCATACCAAAAAGTCTATAGCTACTTACTGGCCTTTCCTGACCCATAGTCTTTAACATGATTTCCACTTTCTTTCAGATGCATTTAACTGCATCATCAACGCCTCGGTGCAAAAAGTTGCAGCGCTGCCAGGATCAAGAAAGGCGTACGTCTCCACAACCTTCATCCCATTTTCCAACTTCACTTTTACTGGAACAACTGACAAGGCACATTCATTAGACCCGGCCCCAGTATGGCTACCAAAGTTCAAAGAAACAAGAGCATTTGAGACTGATGATTCTTTACAGTCAGCTTTAGCTGCTTGCCACTGCCATTCTTTTGAGTCTATGTGGAGAACAGTAGGGTGATTTTTATTACAGGTGTGGCACGTCAAACGATGTGGACAAGTTTTACTCATGTTGCCTCTCTGTAAGCAACCAAAGCATAAACCTTTACTCTTAAGGAATGTCACCTTTTCTTTGTTGGCTTTTAGTTTGAATGAGTCACATACGTCCAAAAAATGATTTTGGTTACAAAACAAGCACCGAGTTTGATCTAACCCTTTATCTTCATGGCTTATTTGAATCCGTTCCAGTTTGTGTTTGTCATTGTTCTGTTCTGAAACTACAGCAACAGAAGTAGCAAAGCTACTGCTTTTAGTTTTAAACTGAGCCTTTGAAGGTTTTGAAGCCATCTTTTCTTTTGTGTTTTGACTCTCTCCAAAAACAGGATCTAATGCAGCTCTTGTTTGCTTTTCAAGAAAATCAAGAAGATCTTTAAATCTTGCTCTGCGATTGCACTTTTCTGTTATATCAACGACTATTATTCACCATTTATCACGAAGTGTAAAAGGCAACTTTGAAACAAGAATCCTCATATTGGTTGAATTTTCCAGCTCATCAAGAAACCCGGCTTCATCCATTGTGTTGAAGCAGCTTCTTAAAAAGAATGTGTAAGCTCGTAATGCTGACGCATCATCAGACTTTAAAACTGACCAGTTAAGAGCCTTGTCTATAAATGCAGATGTTATCTTTGCTTTGTTACCAAAGTTCCACTCGAGCTGCTTTTTTGCGTCAACATAAGCTGGTGGTGGTCAGAGGGCCCGGTGGCGCCAGTGTCCGGCAGCTTCGCCTCTGTCAGTGCGCCCCAGGGTGGCTGTGGCTACAACGTAGCTTGCTATCACCAGTGTATGAATATGTGTGTGAATGGGTGAATGACTGGATATGTAAAGCGCTTTGGGGTCCTTAGGGACCATAAAAGCGCTATATAAATACAGGCCATTTACCATTTACCATAAGCTGTCTGTGGACTCATGTGCATGCAACTTCTCACTAAAATTCTGGGCTGTCCTCTAGTAAACTGTTCTAAATAATAAAGCCTATCCTGTATATTATCAGTCTTAGTTTCCATTCCTTGCTCAAACGCCTTAAGAAAGGATCTAAAATGCAAAGGATCACCACCAAAAACAGGAATTTCTATAGCTGGAAGTAGTGACAACCTCTGTTGTTTTACAAGCATCTCAGTAATCTCATTTTGCTTTCTCATAATCTCTGTTAGGGCACTGCTGTGGACATCAACCTGCGAAGAGATTGGCCTTGGGCTTTCCCCTTCTGGTTTAACCTTAGCAGGTGCATGTGTCTCTAGGGGCATTGGCAAAGGTGAATGAACTAGAGGGGCTTTCTTTGTTCTTGGAGCCTTTTGAGCTGTAGCAGCAGGTATGAACTCAGTAGATGTTCCAGAAGGAGCTGTAATCCTGCCTTCTGATTCAACCTCAGCCCAGGATGCAAGGCTCTGCCGATCCTGAGCAAAGGTGAAAATTTGCATTTTTGCATCTGCCATAACCAACTTAGTTCTTAGAGCCAATGCTTCTTTTCTTGCTTTTAATTGAACTTCTTCCAGTTCGAGCGCATGTTTTTCTTGCAGTGCGTCCATCTCCGCTTTCAAAGCGACTCTTTCCAACTCAGCTTCCATCAGCGCCATTGCAGCTGCACAGGAGCTTTTACTCCTCAGACTTAAGGCTGCAGTAATATTACTGGGCGCTTTACTAGAGCCCTTGCTGACAGGTTTAGCAACTTGTTCAGAAATCATGTCGCTCGTTTCTTGCGCTACTTGTGAGACACTATCATGCGGCGCAATGTCACTGTCATGAGATGCTACCTTTGATTCAACATTAGAGGCTGCAACTTCATCCTTTTGTGGATCAGGGTCTGCATTTATCCAAGTGTCAATTTCATGCAGAAAGTCTTTAAAACTGATCAGCTTAGGTTCATACCAGTTGCTGTGATCGGTTTCCTTTTCATCATCATTCAGCAATTTTTGAACTGAAGTCTGTAAGTCCATAAACTCTCCCAAATAATCATTAAATGTTTTCATGTGTTCATCTATGGAGGCTTTTGATTCTCCAGCATCAATGAGAGCATTAATGTCATTTTGGTTTTTTGTTAGAACGCCAAGCTTCGCTCTGCGTTTTTTAATTAAATTAAAAAGCTCTCTTTCTTGTTCCTCCATTTTAACCAGAAAATTCGTTTCACAAGGTCCAAAAGATGATTGTTTAATACAAATGTTTCATGTTGCAGCGCAGCGTCTCGGCTCATCCAAACAAAGTTTCGGATTTACTCACGAACTCTGCGTCATTTTTTCAGTCCATTCTGCGAAGATCCAATCTTCCAAGTCCAGTCTTGCAAGTTTTCCCAGCTTCCAAGTTGACATCCAAGCGAGTCAAATGATTTTTCGAATTAAATGTCACGGCCTTTTATGTTCCAAACACCAAAAAAGTCCAAGAAAAGGCCGTGGGTGGCAACGGGAGGTTTGTTTTGGGAACGCACTTCTGACTCCATTGTTTAAAAATCATATGGCATTTATTTCGTGGAAAATTATAAACAAAAGTCAGCCAAATAACTTCTTACAACTTAAAATTAAGCAAAAGTGAACTTAATTTGCTTTAACAACTTCAAAAGTGGTCAAAAAATCATTTTCTAACCCTCCCGTCCTCCCATCTGACATTTGGCAAACAAAAAACATCTTTACCACACTCCTCCAGGGTGCTCTTAATCCATTGATTAATGGGAGGGCCCATAAGCTAATAAACCAATCACTTTCCAAAAACTTTTCCAACAATTAATTACAAATTTACATAACAAAACTAGGTCAGTATATTCTTACAACCTTAAAGAAAAAACTAAAATGAATACAAATTGCATTTTATAAACATTCAACAAAAATGGCCACAACAGGGCCCTAGTTGTTGTTTTGCTGTGAAACTGTTGTGAAACTGTTACTGTTGAAACTAAAGTCACAGTGTACTGAAATTTCTGTGTATTCTGATTAATCGCACTCGTGTCCAGCTCCTCCCCGAACCTAGAGTGAGGTGTACTTACCCAGGAGTGGGTTACATATTATATATATTAGAGATGGACCGATCCGATATTACGTATCGGTATCGGCGAGAAATAAAAAATGTAATCCGATCCATTAAATGTCAAAAAAGCACCTCACGGCGTAACTCGGCTCATAACCGTAGCACGTCGGAGCAGTATGCATCACGTGATAGAGCGGCTGTGTGCATTTGTAGCCTCGCTACCAAACCAGCATTTCATCTCCAAGAAAGTTATCCCAGAGAGAAGTAAAGCAAGTGTGTAAGTTCATCTGTGAATGTTTGTAAAGCATTCCCACGTTAAGCTTAACAACCGATATATGGAGCGACTGCCTCTTTCTCTCTCTCCTGCTGCTACTTCATGAAACTGATTAATGATCAGCTGATCGGCTTTTCTGTTGCGAGTCCGTCTCTCTTCTTTGTTTTTGGCCCACTTTGCACCAGAAAGAGGAAACCAGCGGCTGAACAACAGCAGCACGTTTAAGCTTGATAAGCTGTTGTTAGAATTTATTTAATATTACTTTCTACACCAGGATCCTTTTCTATGTAGCTGACGGCTGGTAACTGTGCAGGGGCGGATCTAGCAAAGTTTAGCCAGGGGGGCCGATAGGGCATGAACAGGGAAAAGGGGGCACAAAGACATACAGTTAAGCCCATAATTATTCATACCCCTGCCAAATTTTGACTTAAAGTTACTTTTATTCAACTAGCAAGTTATTTTTTGACTGGAAATGACACAGGCGTCTCCCAAAAGATAATAAGATGATGTACAAGACGCATCATTGTGGAAAAAAAATATTTCTCAGCTTTTATTTACATTTGAGCAAAAAGTATCATGTCCAGAATTATTCATACCCTTTACAAACTGTCACAGTCTCTGGGAAAATCCAAAGTTCCATACCATTCCAAATAGTCAAAGCTGTTCTAAAGCATCCTAATTACCCTGATTAATTGGAAATAGCTGTTTTAATCAACTCAACAGGTGAAAAACAGCAGCTCTCTGCAGGTGGTCTGTGGACATTCATGGCTAAGACAAAGGAACTCAGTGAGGACCTGCAGCTGTGCATTGTGGCTGCTCACAAGTGAGGAATGGGCTACAAGGCCATATCCAAATGTTTTCAAGTTCCAGTGGCTACAGTGCAAAGTATTATTAAAAAATACAAGATGTTCCGCACTGTGGAAAATCTCAGAGGACGTTGTCGGAAGCCAAAAGTGAAACCTGTGTTGGCCAGGAGAATAGTGAGAGAGGTGAAAAAGAATCCAAGGATCACCACCAAGGCCATTCTGGTGAATCTGGGCTCTGCTGGTAGCAATGTCTCAAGGCAGACAGTCCAACGGACACTGTTGGGTTCCACGGATGCAGACCAAGGAAAACGCCACTTCTCCAGATAAGGCACACAAAAGCTCGTTTGGCCTTTGCAAATGCTCATCTGGACAAAGAAGAAGATTTCTGGTCTTCAGTGTTATGGTCAGATGAAACAAAAATTGAATTATTTGGTCACAATGATGTTGCCTTCATTTGGCATAAAAATGGAGAAGCCTTCAACCCAAAGAACACCATCCCCACTGTCAAACATGGTGGTGGGAACCTAATGCTGTGGGGGTGTTTTTTAGCCAATGGACCAGGGAACCTAATCACAGTAAACAGCACCATGAAAAAAGAGCAATACATGAAGATTCTCAACAACAACATCAGGCAGTCTGCAGAAAAACTTGGCCTTGGGAACCAGTGGACATTTTAGCACGACAATGACCCAAAGCATATAGCAAACGTGGTGAAGAAATGGTTAGTAGACAACAACATTAACGTTTTGCAGTGGCCTAGCCAGAGTCCTGACTTGAATCCAATTGAGAATCTGTGGAGGGAGCTAAAGATCAGGGTGATGGCAAGAAGACCCTCCAACCTGAAAGATTTGGAGCTCATTGCTAAAGATGAATGGGCAAAAATGCCTGTGGAGACATGCAAAAAGCGGGTCTGCAATTATAGGAAGCGTTTGATTGCTGTAATAGCCAATAAAGGCTTTTCTATTGATTATTGAGAAGGGTATGAATAATTCTGGACATGATACTTTTTGCTAAAATATAAATAAAACCTGAGAAATATTTTTTTCCACAATGATGCCTCTTGTACATCGTCTTATTATCTTTTGGGAGACACCTGTGTCATTTCTGCTCAAAAAAGAACTTGCTTGTTGAACAAAAGTAACTTTAAGTCAAAATTTGTCAGGGGTATGAATAATTATGGGCTTAACTGTACTTTTCTTTCTTATTCTCATTTAAAATGTCTAGCTTTTAATAAATAATTATCTGAATCTTACACCCAAAGTTTTAATCTGATGTAAAATATATAGAAGTCCATTACTGTATATAGTAACTGTTAAGTCTAATATACCCTAGTAAGCTATAGTACTTTTTCCTTTGGGAAGGTACCATCTGTGCAGTCTGCAATTCTGTTGAAGAAAGATGTTGAATCTATTTAATTATTCTTGAAAAATAATTGATTTCTGTGCATTTTCTTTTCACACTGCATCAAATTAAAGTTGATTACGTCGATTAAGCATCATGAGGTGGAGGGTGGGGGGTGGTTCCCTATTTATTTTTGCTGGGAGTTTGAAACCCTATTAGTTAGGTTGCTTAATATTTCTGCTAAGTACTTTTTAAAATACCAGAATAGGGAGGATGGAGCAGGTTTAAGTTTATTAGATTGATCAGTGTTGCTGAACTATGAAATATTTCGGGTGCAGTGTATTTTTTACATACAGGTATAACAGAATAGCTTTAGTGTTGCTGTTTATTTAAACTTGAGTATGAACTTATACAAAATGCAGCAAGATATTAAAAAACAGTTTCATTGATTAAAAAACACACTATATCGGATTCATATCGGTATCGGCAGATATCCAAATTTATGATATCGGTATCGGTATCGGACATAAAAAAGTGGTATCGTGCCATCTCTAATATATATATATATAGATGGATGGATGGATGGATAGATAGATAGATAGATAATACCTCAAACTCTCTTTTTGTTGCAAGTTAATTTTATGATTTGATCATTAAATAATAATGGATTGCATTTATATAGCACTTTTCGGGACCCCTCAAAGCACTTTACAATACCACTATTCATTCACTCTCACATTCACTCACTGGTGGAGGCAGCTACTGTTGTAGCCACAGCTGCCCTGGGGCAGACTGACAGAGGCGAGGCTGCCATATCGCGCCATCAGCCCCTCTGGCCAACACCAGTAGGCGGTAGGTGAAGTGTCTTGCCCAAGGACACAACGACCGAGACTGTCCGAGCCGGGGCTCGAACCGGCAACCTTACGATTACAAGACGAACACCCAAGTCTTGAGCCACGATCGCCCCTAAATTAGTCCGAAGTTATTCCAACACATGGAGCTTTTTTCTAAATTCTGTGGAGATACAGGGATGAAGACAGGTATAGAAAGTTTAAAAAAGAATAGACTAGAATGCCTTTTAATGTCACTATACACATGTACAATGAGAATAATAGCAACTCCTGTGGGGGAGAAGGTACGTAGTTCTTTGGCGCTATATACATATTCAAGAAAAAAAGGGATTTTATATATACAGTGTGGGTTATGCTCGTATTAAATAATTCGAAAGTTTAGAAAATATAGCTGAGCAAGTTTGATCCTGACACACGCTCAGTCATATAAGGTGTGGTTATTGAAGCTGCCTCTCGTTGCATAAACTTTCAGCCGCACCTCATAGCTTAGCCTGTTGTGCATTAACAGGCGCTGAGAATTAGAATTGATTGTTTTGTGCATTGAAGTCAACAAACAACTGCAATCATTTTTCTGGAGGCTTAGGAGGTGGTTGAGTCTTCACTGAGGAATGCCACATATCCGTCAAACAGAAGGGACACGTCACTGGCAGCTACGACACCATGAAACCTGTCCTATCTGACCTTTAATCAGCTATTTCTGTCATTAGGTGTTTCTAAAGTATGATTGAGACATAATGGTTTAATACTGATGATCTGTCAACAACATCTTCTAAAAAAAAAGTCCTCAGATCTTCAACTGGTGGAGTCCTGTACTGCAGGCGTGTCCAGACGTTTTATCAGCAAAAGTTTCTGTAATCACTGGTGGGAGATGCTGCTGCTTCCAAGATGTCAACGTTTCATTACAAGTAAGAGTCCCGGGTTGCACTTTGTTTTATGGCACATTATCAGATATGATGAGCTGTATCATATCTGATAAAAACATTTTCTTTATTAAACTGTAAACACAGTGACACTCTGATCTGACACCGCACTGAATATGGTGCCATTATTAACCTCATATATGTGTTTTAAATTCAAAACAGACAGTTATTACAAGACAATAATTTTAATGGATCTTTATCTAGCATAGTTTTATTTTATTACAGGGTGATTTGTTGCTCATTTGAGGAAACCTCTTTGTTAAAGTCTAAAATTCCTTTTTGCTAAAGCATATGTGGTGGGGTGTGGTCTGCGGTGCCGTGCGCACGCACCTGGACGGCATCCGCAATCACGCCAGCCGTGTTAAAACGGGGACTCAGGGGTTGGTCGTTGTTGTGGTGGTGTGACAAAGGTCAATAAAGATAGCTCAGAACACAGATCTGTGGTATCGTCGTGCCTTAATTCCACCACAGCATATATCTCTGTCTCTCTTCCACAGCATATCTTCTATCCTGTCTTCCCCTACTCACCCAAACCTGTCGTGGCAGATGGCCCCGCCCCTCCCTGAGCTCTCTGCATTTAATCATTAGTTATTTCTTCCCACTGTTGCCAAAGCAATTGGTCATAGTGAGACATGATTGTTAAGGTTTTTTACTATATACATAAAATTGAACTGAATTGAAATCTAGCCACCATGGATTATATGATTGCATGCAACTGTCCAATTAGCACAGTGGTTCCCAGACTTGTTTTGCTAGGTCCCCGTTTGTTTTTCAAGAAAGTCTTGGTGCCCCCCCCCCCCCCCCCCCCCCCCACACACACACACATATCACATCCTCCAACCACACACACCCATATTTTGTTTTCAAACTCAAATCTTTTAAACAGATAAAAGTAAACTGCAATAAATTACAATAAAATAAAATACCGCTTTTACATAACAGAAGAACAAACCATTTGTTAAAAGAAAATTGTACATAATGTGATCAGCTACATGAAATGTGCTCTTTTTTGGATCACTAAGCAAACCACATGTCTGCGTGACTTTTCACCTAATAACTCTTGTGATGATGAACTTATTCAGCTACTAACCGCTTCCTGTTTTCAGAGAACATTCAGATGTAGAAAAGGGAAAAACCCACTGCTCTGAGTGACGCTGTTATATTTGTACACACACACACACACACACACACACACAGACACACACACAGACACACAGACAAGTATAAATAAAGCACGCAGACAGTGATGAGATGCAGGTCTTGCGTCCATGACTGCCCTCGCGAGTGAAAGACAGCTGCAGTGTTTGTGTTTTCTAACTCAGGTGTCTTAGCTGAAGAACTGCGGGGTGATTTTTAGAAATCCCCTGTCACCATTTTTATGGTGTAATTATTTTATGTGTATTTTTTTTTAATTGTGTGACAATATTCAACATTGCTATCAATACATTTTTCAAAAAATAGAAGTTGGGTGGGAAGTATTTTTGGCAATGCTTCATCTTCTGCTTTCCGTTTGTGTGGGACCCCCATCAAAAACCTGTCCATTAGGCTTGCAGCGTCCTAGCATTCTTTTTTTATTCATACTGCGCTCTCCCTGCATTGGCTCTGCCCACTTTGGGAACCGTGGGCTCTGTGGAAAAGTGACCCTGAGCACACAGCGGGAGCATTCTGCATCCAAGTGTGAAACAGAAAGTTGACGTTGCAAGCAATGTATGGATCATGTGTAGAACTGACAGTATGAAGCACGCACTAAATGCATTTATTTAGTTTTTTTTTTTTTTTCAAATGAACTCTAGCTTACATGAAATTACTTTTCAGGTCTGGATTTCATGTTGATGCCAATGGTTTGTATTGTCGGTGTCACAGTAAGAACTTACCTCACTAACTGGAACACCTTTTATTAAAACCACCTGCACACACTGAACACTGAGTGGAGGCTGGAGTAGATACAAACCATCATTGTTCTTTTAATTAATAAACTGAGTCATCTACAATTATAACATGTTTATTAAAAGATAATTAGACCTCCAATTTGTAGTTTTATGTTAACTCAAAGAAAGAAGGCTGGAACTCAAAGACTGTCTTGGAAGCATGCCCACTGGAGTTGATGTACACAGATTCAATTTGTCTGATTACAGTTTAGAATCATTGTTAAATCATTAAAAGTGATGATTGCAGTGAGTCCAGCAGCTGCTGCACACAATGAATCAACCGTCAACAAAGATTTCCTGCAAAGCAAATTTATTTTGAGTATTTCAGTGATTTAAAAAATAAAGCTGTCCAGTAAAGTCACATATTTGAGCTCGTATTATTTTGACTTAAACTGTAACTCAAAATTTTCTCTGTGTCTCGTGCCTTAATGTTTAGTTATAAGTGGTGTTGTAAATGTGCATGTCAGTAGTATTTCCAGACTTACCTTGTGTTTACCACTAGAACAGGTTTTAGTTTCATTTCCATATTCATGTCATTCAGATATACAACTTTCAGCAGCTTTTCTGACTTTCTCTTTCTTCTGTTTTAGCTGCTGGGACAGATGTTGAAGGAGTCTGTTAAACTAGGTCTGACTCATTTGCTATTTATTCTTCAGTTTATACATGATAGTCTGTAATATCTATAATATTTACTCTACTGATTCACAATCACGATTCAAATTATGTTTTATTATTATGATTACTAATTTCCTTGGATACAGGGGGAACAAAGCAGTTTTCGTTCACTGGAACACCGAACCAGTTCTTCACTTTCTCGAGGATACTCTAGTGTGCATCAGAGTTTGCCTAACAAGTCTACATGTGTTTTGTGGCCTCAAAGAAGGCATTTGACCATGTTTCTCGGGGTGTCCTGAGGTGCTGACGTCACCTTTGGTCATGAAATGTGGGTAGTGACCAAACTGTGGGTAGTGACCAAGCATGGCTGGCCTCTCATTTAGAGATAGGGTAGAGGAGTTTGGCCATCCGGGAGGGGCTCAGAGTAGAGCCTTTCCTCTACCACATCGAAAGGAGCCAGTTGAGATGGTTCGGGCATCTGACTAGGATGCCGCCTGGTCTCCTCCTGGGTGAGGTGTTCCGTGTACCTCCCACCGGAAGGAGGCCCCAGGGAAGACCCTGGACACACTGGAGAAATCGGCACCGAGAGAAAGGCTAGAGAGAGGTCTGGGCTTTCGGCTTAGGCTGGATAAGCAGAAGAAAAACGCTGTAAAATAACCTTCAATGTAAGTACGAAGACAACCATGGAGAGCGTACATCCTGCAGCATCCTCCTGACAGTAAACAGCACATTAATAATAGATGTTTTCATCATGGAAAGTACCGTGGTAAACAACTTTAATTCCCTGGAGCTATAAACAGATAATAGTACAGACAGAACAAAAGAGCCCAGTGAATGAAGAGTCACCACACAAAGTGCAGAACATTTCTGTGCATTGGGTGTGTTGCTGTTTAAATGCATCATCAGACATGCAATGGACTGTAATAGACTGTGCTTTCAATCAGCTTGTTGGTATTTACCAGGAGAATAAAAAAGAATCTACATGCTTTTGTTAACAGTGTTCCTGGATCTGATCACTGACACCAGCAGCTGCTGCTCTGTGCAATATTCATAGCAGTCATTATATACAGTGGCTTGCAAAAGTATTTGGCCCCCTTGAACTTTTCCACATTTTGTCACATCACAGCCACAAACATGAATCAGTTTTATTGGAAATTAAATTGGGGAGTCCTGAGGAAAACCGCCCCGCCTGCCTGCCCCAAAAAAGGGAAATCAAAGCACAACAATCACACAAGCCATCCCAGCTCGTGAGAGTAAAGGTCAAAAATGGAATAAATGTTTAAAATCATTTGCTGCCGACTGAAATGATGAACTAATGAAAGTGGAATGATTAGCTCACTGCTGAATAAAAATGATAGTGGTATGGCAGTATGGCTAAACAGGTGTTGGCTCAAAGCACAGGCACAATTGTAACAAAATCTTAAACTATCACCTATCTGGAGTTTTGGACAATTAATTATTAGTGTAAAATGATAAGCTGAATGTTACCAAGGTCCAATTTACAATGGGTTCAACATTTGCACATGAAATGTGTTGTGGAGTTTCGAGTCCATCTGACAGAGTTCTGGCTCCACCACTCACAGACTACGTGGTGCTGAAGTTTTAAATCAGAGTACATTAGGCTACCTGAATGCAGATTTCACTTCAAGGTTGGGTGGTAAAAGTGTCATGGCTGACTCGGGTGGCTGTATCTCAGGTAGAGCAGGTCACCTACTGATCAGAAGGTCGGTGGTTTGATATCTGACTCCCCCAGTCTGCATGTCAAGTATCCTTTGGCAAGATATTAACAGCAAGTTGCTCTCTGTTGCATCCATCAGCGTGTGAATGTAGTTATAAAGCACTTAATTCAGACAAAGTGCTTGAGAGAATGGGTGAATGTGGCACGTTGTATAGACTGCTTTGAGTACTCCAGGAGAGTAGAAAAGCGCTATATCCGGTCTTTAAGTCTGACGTCATTAGCCGTGCCTGGGCCAAAACTCTGCTGCAGGTCCCTAAGTCACACGATCACTGCGGCATCACTGAGAGTTACAAACTGTCTAAATCCTTTCATCTGTAATAAAATGATCAGTGTTGCTGCTTTACCAGGTGTAACAATTAAGTTTAATATCCAGGCATCCATGAAAACAGAATTTATGAAATTTAACAGAGTTAGAAGTTAGCAAGAAGTTAGCTTGCTAGTTTCCATCTAAACATATAGCATGTTCTGACTGAGAGATTTCTGAAACAAATTAAGATGTACAGCTCTGCTATCACTTCCAAAATAAATGAAGACAGGAAAGTAAACAGCAGTGACGTTTGTAGGGTTACTGAAGTTGGGCTAGCTGGTATATAATGATGTGCTACTTGATCGCTAGCGACACAGCTATGTTAGCATAACATGAACAGCGAAGCTGGAGGATGAACGCTAACTTTTTTCCCCTAGATAAAAGTTAACGTGAGGGTTCCCGATGGTTAGGGACAAATGCAATCGCATGGCAGGATGCTGGAAACGGACCAAACGTCAGTCAGGAGAACAACTGAGATAATCCATCCACAATACCAGGTTAGTCATTAATATACTGCTGCAAGGGCTGGGCTGTAGTTACATCGTAAGGTTTTAAAAACTGAGCTTTAAAATGATTAGCGGTAATAAAACCCGAGAGAGGCCGACAGTGATCACTGACTGTTTTTAGGAGCTTGTTGAGATTAAATAGAACAAGCTACAAAGCATTAAAACATGTTAAAAACACAAAAGTCTTATTAAACGCAGAGAGTTTGGGCCCGGAAGCAGGATTCATCACTGAAAGACCGGATAAGAATCAGTCCATCTACCATTTAGTTTCAACTGCAGAGAGATTAAGTGCACCTGGAGCCACAAATAAGGTGAGGTGGACGGTTGCCAACAGGAAGAAAAACTTTATTGTCAATTCAGATTTGCTAAGTAAAGCTGTCACAGATCTATTTGGTGTCAGCAATATTATTATTTTAATATTAATCTTTCAGTTGTTTTTATATAGAGCTTTTCTAGTCTTCACAATAACTGAGACTGCTTTGCAAATCTAAGTTCTGAGCATCCTTACTTGATTGTTTTGTTGCTGTCCATGAATAACAAAGTTACACTGAGGCTGTAATTAAAAGTTTTCACACTATGTTCAGTTTGACATTTTTCATGTAGACGGATTATTTATCCAAACAGTTTAAAATCTGACAAATAATATTCTGTCTCTGAGAATATTGAGCCTTCCCTTCATGCCCTGAGCTACTGTACTCACTGACACAGCTGGCTGTGTTTGGATGTCAAAGAGACTCGTGTTTAAATCAGACAAATATCATTTATGTAGGCTAGCAAATGACTTATGATCTGATATGCATGAGGACTCAGGTTATGTTGTAAAGCTGGGAAAACTAAAATGTCTTTTGAATGTGGTCAAAGTGAAAGGATTACTCTCCTGCTGCATTTTGACGGTTTGTGTGAGAACAGTGAGCTGTCTGGAGCACAGAATGTGAAGACCAGCACAACAATGATACAGAACAATGCCTGTGTGTTTGTACTGCACATCAGAGCCAACGACAGGCTGTCATATGACTGAGGACAGGTGACACTGTTACAGTTGCTTCTAAACAGTCGACCAAACATTTTATGCATTTCTCACATCATAGAGACTGACAGTTGACAAAGAAGAGCACAACAGAAGAAACGACACACCTGCTTCAGTAATAATTTACTATTTTTATCCGCTCTATTTTTTGTACAGCACTTTGGTTAATGTGTGTTGTTTTCAAATGTGCTTTGAAAATAAATTAGGTTTGAGATTTCAGTGACTCACACACTGACTATTGACTGACAGCTTATGGACATGTGAGTGTTACTGTTCTGCCTGCAAGATTTCAGGCCTGTCAGTACAAGTCACATCTACAGTCCCACGACGCAACGTAGAGATTTCAGGACTGCCAGGATCTACAGCTGTCATGTTGGTGCTTGATTCCACAGAGATTATTAGAAAGAATATATACCCAAAGCAGAGTTCCAACACACAACACCAGTTTTCAGCAAACCTGCTGAGCTCATGATGAAGACTCTACGTGCATAAAACATAAAGAGAGGAGCAGTCAGGCAGTGTGATGGTTAAAAGGAAAAAGGGGGATCATTCAAAGCTACAGCTGGACTTGGACCCTGAACCTGACGTCCAACAAAACTGTTTCCCAAACTAAGACTAAGCTTGAGAATAAAGTTCTCTGCAAAAGCACATGACAGAACATGACTCATATAAGTAGAAAAATTGTATATGAAGCATGAGCTGTCTGAAGCTCCTTGAAGTGCAATTTAAATATTCCAGCTGTATGGTGCCTTATTTAAACAAAAATATAAGAATCACGTAATGGAACTTTTCTCAAGAAATAAATGTGGAATCCTTTAATTCACATTAAATAATGTGAAAATAAGTATGATGCGTCCCAGTTTACTGAGGTGTGAGAAATACATCCACACACTTATTGGAAAAGAAACAGCAGAGAAAAGTGAGTTGGGCCGTTATGTGTGAGGAGCAGTGTAGCTATGCTAACCCTCATGTTGAGATGTTACATACCTGTGTGACAGCTGAACAAAAAAATCACTGAAGTGAATCCAAAGAAAGAAAAACAGGGATTTATCAGCCACAAAGGGGGTGACTTTATATTTCAGGTTTACTGGACTGCATTAAGAGCTACACGTGTACCTGAGTTTAAGAACATGCAGTTTTATCTGGCCTGAATGAAACCACTGCACCTGCATTTGGACAAACCAGTCTGGGTTGTGCCTCTCATCTGGACCCCTCCCTGTCAAGCTATGTCATCCACCTCTAGCTGGGTGGGGACAATGGGACAAACCCAGAGTGGCGGTATATGTATGCACTCAAACCTGGAACATACTGGCTGAGTTCCCTGAAGCTACTCCACCACCTACCTTTCTAACTCTAAACATGTGTAAGGGAACTTTTGTTCATATATTACACTTTTAAATGTCAACAGATAACAGTCCCTTTTGATCATATTAGAATTCTTTGTTATTCTTCATTATAAATGATTGATGACATACTTAGTTCTGAATTTAATATTCTGACAATTTTAATCAAAATGAGAATACAGTCTGAGTTGTCCCATCGTAGATCATCTCAAGAAGATCAAATGTACCCAAATGAACTTGTCTACCCATCTCTGTCAGAATCACACACTAACATAACTCAGCTCATTTAAACATTTCACATTTTCACATCCTTCAGTTTTTAATCGCTGCACTTACACGATGTGAGCTGAACAACATTAATAATCTTCATGAGGTACATGTGATATCAGCACCACAGCTACTGAGATGAAGCTCATTTTGCAGCAGAGGTGGTTGTAGTTACAGTAGCTGTAGTTGGAGCAGCTGTGGTTGGAGCAGCTGTGTCTGAGAGCTGCATGAAGCTGTAGTGAAGAGAAAGTGTTTGATCAACTGAACTTTTGGTACCACATGTACACTGCAGTCTAAAGTCTTAGACATATGAAGTTACATTATAATTTAATAGAACTCGTTACTTGTAAGCTGTCCACTACAGTGAAAGAAAGTGTTATATTATATTAGCCAGCCACATGTGATAACATTAGCATCCAGATAAATATGTGCAGGTGGAGTAATGGTAGATATCGTCCTGGTTAAAGGTGTGAGCAGAAACAGCTTGAATGCAAGTGTCTCTCTGCTTTTGTCCTCCTGAAAGAGCCAACAACACTGACTGTTGCAGTGCTGTTTCACACATGCTCTGTGACATTTTTCAGAAGTAACCTGCTACATTTTACCGCTGTGACTGTGAACAGGTTCAGTCCTCTAATTAGAATTCTCGTACCTGCAGCAAGATTCGTATTGGTCTTCTTTAAGGTCTCGTTTATTTAAGGGGAAAAGCTGTGTCAGTTACCTGTTGCATTAAAGTGTGATGACAACAGGTCCCGACCAAATGTTCATATGTGACGCAGTGGGAGTGAAACGCCTACTACTGAGCCCTTATTCTCAGTGTCATGTAATGTGTGAAACACTGTTTTGGGCTGAGGGACAGTGCTGTAAATCTTGTGCAAACACAAAGAATGAAAGAGACAAATTGTGTGTGTGTGAGTGAAACAAACACAAGATACTGACAAGAAAATCTTATGTGTTCAGAAGGGCTCAACACAAAGTTTCTGCTTACATCACATTCTTCTGCAGCTCTGTGGTTGTAAAAGCAGCTGTATGTGAGTGTCAAATGTTAGTTGTTGTGTTAGATTACCATTGTCAAGTTTAATAATCAAATTATATATTTAAGTTGTTTGTTTACATTACAAAGAGATATCAGACCCCATAAAACCACAGTCATATAGTCTGGATTATGCAGAATCACTCAGACGTTTGCTTTAATATATCATCATTTTTATCCTTACATACTAATTTGTCTCTCTCTGTGTTTATATACCACTGCAGCATGTCACTCGATTTTCTCCCATAGTTTGTGTTTACTTGTTTTGTCTTCCAAATACTGCAGGGTCTTTAATTTACAACAGGAAACATGATGAGAGAACTATTGTGATTTGCAGCAAAATAAAAAAAAGTTGAATATAACTCAGTATTAACACTGGCTATTGTAGAGAAATTATTGTTATGAGAAATTATTATCATCTTTAAAGAGTAAGGGGACACTCTTTAATCAATGCAAAGAGACTTTATTTATGATAGTTTTGAAAAGTACAATGATAATATCAGTGTTGAGATTGCAGACGTTACAATATTATCAATCCTCTGGTCACACATGTTTAGATGATATACATACAAACAACATCTATAGGAAGAAAAAAACATGTTTAAATTAACTTTTCTCTGTTAGAGAAAAAAGAATAAAGCCACAATAAAAAAAGAATTAAAATATGCTTTAAATGGTTAATATAAATATATGGTTAATTAAAGATCTGAAATGTTCACAAGTACATTGGTTTATTAATTCATTTGCAGGATGAGAACTTAAGAAATGTTAAAAATATGTGCTGAGTACATGTGACATCAGAACCACAACTACTGTAAGGAAGCTGATGTTGTTGACCATGGCAGAGGAGGTGGTTGTTGCAGTACTTCTGGTTGTTGTTGTTATTGTTGTTGGTTTAGTTGTGGTTGGTGTAGAGGTAGTTGCTGATGTTGTTGTAATGGTTGTACTTGTTGGAGTAGTTGTGGTTGTTGGGGTAGTTGCTGATGTTGTTGTAGTGGTTGAGCTTGTTGTGGTTGCAACAGTTGTGATTGTTGTTGAGGGAGCTGTGGCTGTGGTCACTGCACTCGTGCTTGTTGTTGGTGAAGCTGTTTTTGTTGTCGCGGCAGTTGTGGTTGTTGTTGGAGCAGCTGTGGTTGTTGTCGCGGCACTTTTGGTTGTTGTTGGAGCAGAGGTAGTTGTTGTTGGAGAAGCTGCGGTTGTTGTAGCGGCAGTTGTTGTTGTTGTAGCAGTTGTGGTTGTTGTTGGAGCAGTTGTGGTTGTTGTTTGGGCACCCGTGGTTGTAGTTGGAGCAGTTGTGGTTGTTGTCGCTGCAGTTGTGGTTGTTGTTTGTGAAGCTGTGGTTGTTGTTGGAGCAGTTGTGGTTGTTGTTTGGGCAGCTGTGGATGTTGTTGGAGCAGTTGTAGTTGTTGGAGCAGTTGTTGTTGTTGTTGTTTGAGCAACTGTGGTAGTTGTCGCTGCAGTTGTGGTTGTTGTCGCTGCCGTTGTGGTTGTTGTTTGAGCAGCTGTGGCTATTGTTGTTGGAGCAGTTGTGGTAGTTGTTGGAGCAGCTGTGGCTGTTGTTGTTGGGGCAGTTGAGGTGGTTGTCGCTGCAGCTGTGGTAGTTGTTGGGGCAATTGTGGTTGTTGTTGGAGCAGTTTTGGTTGTTGTTTGGGCACCCGTGGTTGTCGTTGGAGCAGTTGTGGTTGTTGTTGGTGAAGCTGTGGTTGTTGTTGGGTCAGTTGTGGTTGTTGTTGTTGGAGCAGTTGTGGTTGTTGTCGCGGCACTTTTGGTTGTTGTTGGAGCAGAGGTAGTTGTTGTTGGAGAAGCTGCGGTTGTTGTAGCGGCAGTTGTTGTTGTTGTAGCAGTTGTGGTTGTTGTTGGAGCAGTTGTGGTTGTTGTTTGGGCACCCGTGGTTGTAGTTGGAGCAGTTGTGGTTGTTGTCGCTGCAGTTGTGGTTGTTGTTTGTGAAGCTGTGGTTGTTGTTGGAGCAGTTGTGGTTGTTGTTTGGGCAGCTGTGGATGTTGTTGGAGCAGTTGTAGTTGTTGGAGCAGTTGTTGTTGTTGTTGTTTGAGCAACTGTGGTAGTTGTCGCTGCAGTTGTGGTTGTTGTCGCTGCCGTTGTGGTTGTTGTTTGAGCAGCTGTGGCTATTGTTGTTGGAGCAGTTGTGGTAGTTGTTGGAGCAGCTGTGGCTGTTGTTGTTGGGGCAGTTGAGGTGGTTGTCGCTGCAGCTGTGGTAGTTGTTGGGGCAATTGTGGTTGTTGTTGGAGCAGTTTTGGTTGTTGTTTGGGCACCCGTGGTTGTCGTTGGAGCAGTTGTGGTTGTTGTTGGTGAAGCTGTGGTTGTTGTTGGGTCAGTTGTGGTTGTTGTTGTTGGAGCAGTTGTGGTTGTTGTTTGGGCAGTTGTGGTTTTTGTTTGGGCAGGTGTGGTTGTTGTTGGAGCAGTTGTAGTTGTTGGAGCAGCTGTTGTTGTAGTTGTTGGAGCAACTGTGGTTGTTGTTGGAGCAATGGTGGTTGTTGTTGGAGCAGTGGTGGTTGTTGTATGAGCAGTTGTGGTTGTTGTTGGAGCAGTTGTAGTTGTTGTTGGAGCAGCTGTGGTAGTTGTTGGGGCAGTTGTAGTTGTTGTCGGGGCAGTGGTGGTAGTTGTTGGAGCAGTTGTAGTTGTTGCTGGAGCAGCTGTTTTTGTAGTTGTTGGAGCAACTGTGGTTGTTGTTGGTGAAGTTGTGGTTGTTGTTGTTGGAGCAGTTGTGGTTGTTGTTGGAGCAACTGTGGTAGTTGTTGGGGCAGTTGTAGTTGTTGTCGCTGCAGTTGTGGTTGTTGTTTGGGCAGTTGTGGTTGTTGTTGGAGCAGTTGTAGTTGTTGTTGGAGCAGCTGTTGTTGTAGTTGTTGGAGCAACTGTGGTTGTTGTTCTCGCTGTAGTTGTGGTTGTTGGTGGTGAAGCTGTGGTTGTTGTTGGAGCCGTTGTGGTTGTTGTTGGAGCAACTGTGGTTGTTGTAGCGGCAGTTGTTGTTGTTGTTGGAGCAGTGGTGGTTGTTGTAGGAGCAACTGTGGTAGTTGTTGGGGCAGTTGTGGTTGTTGTTTGGGCAGCTGTGGCTGTTGTTGGAGCAGCTGTGGTAGTTGTTGGGGCAGTTGTAGTTGTTGGAGCAGCGGTGGTTGTTGTAGGAGCAGCTGTGGTAGGTGTTGGGGCAGTTGTGGTTGTTGTTTGGGCAGTTGTGGTTGTTGTTGGAGCAGTTGTAGTTGTTGTTGGAGCAGCTGTGGTTGTCGTTGGAGCAGTTGTTGTCGTTGTAGTTGGGGCAGCTGTGGTTGTTGTTGGAGCAACTGTGGACGTTGTCGCTGCAGTTGTGGTTGTTGTTTGGGCAGCTGTGGTTGTTGTTGGAGCAGTGGTGGTTGTTGTAGTAGCAGTTGTAGTTTTTGTTGGAGCTGTTGTTGTAGTTGTTGGAGCAACTGTGGTTGTTGTTGGTGAAGTTGTGGTTGTTGTTGGAGCAACTGTGGTTGTTGTAGGGGCAGTTGTTGTTGTTGGAGCAGTGGTGGTTGTTGTAGGAGCAGTTGTGGTTGTTGTTGGAGCAACTGTGGTAGTTGGGGCAGTTGTAGTTGTTGTTGCTGCAGTTGTGGTGGTTGTCGCTGCAGCTGTGGTTGTTGTTGGGGCAATTGTGGTTGTTGTTGGAGCCGTTGTGGTTGTCGTTGGAGCAGTTGTGGTTGTTGTTGGAGCAGCTGTTGTTGTTGTCGCTGCAGTTTTGGTTGTTGTTGGTGAAGCTGTGGTTGTTGTTGGAGCAGTGGTGGTTGTTGTTTGGGCAGTTGTGGTTGTCGTTGGAGCAGCTGTGGTAGTTGTTGGGGCAGTTGTGGTCGTTGTTTGGGCAGTTGTGGTTGTTGTTGGAGCAGTTGTAGTTGTTGTTGGAGCAGCTGTTGTTGTAGTTGTTGGAGCAACTGTGGTTGTTGTTGTTGGAGCAGTTGTGGTGGTTGTCACTGCAGCTGTGGTTGTTGTTAGGGCAGTGGTTGTAGTTGTTAGTGAAGCTGTGGTTGTTGTTGGAGCAGTTGTGGTTTTTGTTGTCGCTGAAGTTGTGGTTGTCGCTGCAGTTGTTGTTGTTGGTGGTGAAGCTGTGGTTGTTGTTGGAGCCGTTGTGGTTGTTGTTGGAGCAACTGTGGTTGTTGTAGCGGCAGTTGTTGTTGTTGGAGCAGTGGTGCTTGTTGTAGGAGCAGCTGTGGTAGTTGTTGGGGCAGTTGTAGTTGTTGTTAGGGCAGTGGTGGTAGTTGTTGGTGAAGCTGTGGTTGTTGTAGGAACAACTGTGGTCGTTGTCGCTGCAGTTGTGGTTGTTGTTGTAGCAGTGGTGGTTGTTGTAGGAGCAGCTGTGGTTGTTGTTGGGGCAGTTGTGGTTGTTGTTTGGGCAGCTGTCGTTGTTGTTGGAGCAGTGGTGGTTGTTGTAGGAGCAGCTGTGTTAGTTGTTGGGGCAGTGGTGGTTGTTGATTGGACAGTTGTGGTTGTTGTTGGAGCAGTTGTAGTTGTTGTTGGAGCAGCTGTTGTAGTTGTTGGAGCAACTGTGGCTGTTGTTGTTGGTGAAGTTGTGGTTTTTGTTGTTGGAGCAGTTGTGGTTGTTGTTGTGGCTGCAGTTGTGGTGGTTGTCGCTGCAGCTGTGGTTGTTGTTTGGGCACCCGTGGTTGTCGTTGGAGCAGTTGTGGTTGTTGTTGGAGCAACTGTGGTTGTTGTAGCGGCAGTTGTTGTTGTTGTTGGAGCAGTGGTGGTTGTCGTAGGAGCACCTGTGGTAGTTGTTGGGGCAGTTGTAGTTGTTGTTGGAGCAGTTGTGGTTGTTGTTGGAGCAACTGTGGTCGTTGTCGCTGCATTTGTGGTTGTTGTTTGGGCAGCTGTGGTTTTTGTTGGAGCAGTGGTGGTTGTTGCAGGAGCAGCTGTGGTAGTTGTTGGGGCAGTTGTAGTTGTTGTCGCTGCAGTTGTGGTGGTTGTCGCTGCAGCTGTGGTTGTTGTTTGGGCACCCGTGGTTGTTGTTGGAGCCGTTGTGATTGTTGTTGAAGCAACTGTGGTAGTTGTAGCGGCAGTTGTTTTTGTTGTTGGAGCAGTGGTGGTTGTTGTAGTAGCTTCTGTGGTAGTTGTTGGAGCAGTTGTAGTTGTTGTTAGGGCAGTGGGGGTAATTGTTGGTGAAACTGTGTTTGTTGTTGGTGAAGCTGTGGTTGTTGTTGGAGCAACTGTGGTCGTTGTCGATGCAGTTGTGGTTGTTGTAGCAGTGGTGGTTGTTGTATGATCAGCTGTGGTAGTTGTTGGGGCAGTTGTGGTTGTTGTTTGGCCATCTGTGGTTGCTGTTGGAGCAGTGGTGGTTGTTGTTGGGGCAGTTGTAGTTGTTGTTGGGGCAGTGGTGGTTGTTGTCGCTGCAGCAGTGGTTGTTGTTGGGTCAGTTGTGGTTCTCGTTGGAGCAGTTATGGTTGTTGTTGGAGCCGTTGTGGTTGTTGTAGGAGCAGCTGTGGTAGTTGTTGGGGCAGTTGTGGTTGTTGTTGGGGCAGCTGTGGTTGTTGTTGGAGCAGTGGTGGTTGTTGCAGGAGCAGCTGTGGCAGTTGTTGGGGCAGTTGTAGTTGTTGTTGGGGAAGTGGTGGTTGTTGTCGCTGCAGCAGTGGTTGTTGTTGGTGCAGTTGTGGTTGTTGTTTTGGCAGCTGTGGTTGTTGTTGGAGCAGCTGTGGTTGTCGTTGGAGCAGTTGTGGTTGTTGTTGGAGCAGTTGTAGTTGTTGTTGGGGCAGTGGTGGTTGTTGTCGCTGCAGCAGTGGTTGTTGTTGGGGCAGTTGTGGTAGTTGTTTGGGCAGCTGTGGTTGTCATTGGAGCAGTTGTGGTTGTTGTTGGAGCAGCTGTTGTTGTTGTCGCTGTAGTTGTGGTTGTTGTTGGTGAAGCTGTGGTTGTTGTTGGAGCCGTTGTGGTTGTTGTTGGAGCAACTGTGGTTGTTGTAGTGGCAGCTGTGGTTGTTGTTGGAGCAGCTGTGGTTGTCGTTGGAGCAGTTGTGGTTGTTGTTGGAGCAGCTGTTGTTGTTGTCGCTGCAGTTGTGGTTGTTGTTGGTGAAGCTGTGGTTGTTGTTGGAGCCGTTGTGGTTGTTGTTGGAGCAACTGTGGTTGTTGTAGTGGCAGTTGTTGTTGTTGTTGGAGCAGTGGTGGTTGTTGTAGGAGCAGCTGTGGCAGTTGTTTCGGCAGTTGTAGTTATTGTTAGGGCAGTGGTGGTAGTTGTTGGTGAAGCTGTGGTTGTTGTTGATGAAGCTGTGGTTGTTGTTTGGGCAGCTGTGGTTGTTGTTGGAGCAGCTGTAGTTGTTGTTGGGGCAGTTGTGGTTGTTGTTGGGGCAGTGGTAGTTGTTGTAGGAGCAGCTGTGGTAGTTGTTGGGGCAGTTGTGGTTGCTGTTTGGGTAGTTGTGGTTGTTGTTGGAGCAGTTGTAGTTGTTGTTGGAGTAGCTGTTGTTGTAGTTGTTGGAGCAACTGTGGTTGTTGTTGTTGGTGAAGTCGTGGTTGTTGTTGTTGGAGCAGCTGTAGTTGTTGTAGCAGCAGTTGTAGTTGTTGTTGGGGCAGTGGTAGTTGTTGTCGCTGCAGCAGTGGTTGTTGTTGGAGCAGTTGTGGTTGTTGTTGGAGCAGCTGTTGTTGTTGTCGCTGTAGTTGTGGTTGTTGTTGGTGAAGCTGTGGTTGTTGTTGGAGCCGTTGTGGTTGTTGTTGGAGCAACTGTGGTTGTTGTAGTGGCAGTTGTTGTTGTTGTTGGAGCAGTGGTGGTTGTTGTAGGAGCAGCTGTGGCAGTTGTTTCGGCAGTTGTAGTTATTGTTAGGGCAGTGGTGGTAGTTGTTGGTGAAGCTGTGGTTGTTGTTGGTGAAGCTGTGGTTGTTGTTTGGGCAGCTGTGGTTGTTGTTGCAGCAGCTGTGGTTGTTGTTGGGGCAGTTGTGGTTGTTGTTGGGGCAGTGGTGGTTGTTGTAGGAGCAGTTGTAGTTGTTGTTGGTGCAGCTGTTGTTGTAGTTGTTGGAGCAACTGTGGTTGTTGTTGTTGGTGAAGTCGTGGTAGTTGTTGTTGGAGCAGCTGTAGTTGTTGTAGCAGCAGTTGTTGTTGTTGTTGGAGCAGTGGTGGTTGTTGTAGGAGCAGCTGTGGTAGTTGTTGGGGCGGTTGTGGTTGTTGTTTGGGCAGCTGTGGTTGTTGTTGGAGCAGTGGTGCTTGTTGTAGGAGCAGCTGTGGTCGTTGTCGCTGCAGTTGTGGTTGTTGTTGTAGCAGTGGTGGTTGTTGTAGGAGCAGCTGTGGTAGTTGTTGGGGCAGTTGTGGTTGTTGTTTGGGCAGCTGTGGTTGTTGTAGGAGCAGCTGTGGTACTTGTTGGGGGAGTTGTAGTTGTTGTCGCTGCAGTTGTGGTGGTTGTCGCTGCAGCTGTGGTTGTTGTTTGGGCACCCGTGGTTGTCGTTGGAGCAGTTGTGGTTGTTGTTGGAGCCGTTGTGGTTGTTGTTGGAGCAACTGTGGTTGTAGCGGCAGTTGTTGTTGTTGTTGGAGCAGTGGTGGTTGTTGTAGGAGCAGCTGTGGTAGTTGTTGGGGCAGTTGTAGTTGTTGTTGGGGCAGTGGTGATAGTTGTTGGTGAAGCTGTGGTTGATGTTGGAGCAATTGTGGTTGTTGTTGGAGCAACTGTGGTCGTTGTCGCTGCAGTTGTGGTTGTTGTTGTAGCAGTGGTGGTTGTTGTAGGAGCAGCTGTGGTAGTTGTTGGGGCAGTTGTGGTTGTTGGTTGGGCAGCTGTGGTTGTTGTTGCAGCAGCTGTGGTTGTTGTTGGGGCAGTTGTGGTTGTTGTTGGGGCAGTGGTGGTTGTTGTAGGAGCAGTTGTAGTTGTTGTTGGTGCAGCTGTTGTTGTAGTTGTTGGAGCAACTGTGGTTGTTGTTGTTGGTGAAGTCGTGGTAGTTGTTGTTGGAGCAGCTGTAGTTGTTGTAGCAGCAGTTGTTGTTGTGTTGGAGCAGTGGTGGTTGTTGTAGGAGCAGCTGTGGTAGTTGTTGGGGCGGTTGTGGTTGTTGTTTGGGCAGCTGTGGTTGTTGTTGGAGCAGTGGTGCTTGTTGTAGGAGCAGCTGTGGTCGTTGTCGCTGCAGTTGTGGTTGTTGTTGTAGCAGTGGTGGTTGTTGTAGGAGCAGCTGTGGTAGTTGTTGGGGCAGTTGTGGTTGTTGTTTGGGCAGCTGTGGTTGTTGTAGGAGCAGCTGTGGTACTTGTTGGGGCAGTTGTAGTTGTTGTCGCTGCAGTTGTGGTGGTTGTCGCTGCAGCTGTGGTTGTTGTTTGGGCACCCGTGGTTGTCGTTGGAGCAGTTGTGGTTGTTGTTGGAGCCGTTGTGGTTGTTGTTGGACCAACTGTGGTTGTAGCGGCAGTTGTTGTTGTTGTTGGAGCAGTGGTGGTTGTTGTAAGAGCAGCTGTGGTAGTTGTTGGGGCAGTTGTAGTTGTTGTTGGGGCAGTGGTGGTAGTTGTTGGTGAAGCTGTGGTTGATGTTGGAGCAATTGTGGTTGTTGTTGGAGCAACTGTGGTCGTTGTCGCTGCAGTTGTGGTTGTTGTTGTAGCAGTGGTGGTTGTTGTAGGAGCAGCTGTGGTAGTTGTTGGGGCAGTTGTGGTTGTTGTTTGGGCAGCTGTGGTTGTTGTTGGAGCAGTTGTGGTTGTTGTGGGGGCAGTTGTGGTTGTTGTTTGGGCAGCTGTGGTTGTTGTTGGAGCAGCTGTAGTTGTTGTAGCGGTAGTTGTTGTTGTTGTTGTAGCAGTGGTGGTTGTTGTTGGAGCAACTGTGGTCGTTGTCGCTGCAGTTGTAGTTGTTGTTGTAGCAGTGGTGGTTGTTGTAGGAGCAGCTGTGGTAGTTGTTGGGGCAGTTGTGGTTGTTGTTTGGGCAGCTGTGGTTGTTGTTGGAGCAGTGGTGCTTGTTGTAGGAGCAGCTGTGGTAGTTGTTGGGGCAGTTGTGGTTGTTGTTTGGGCAGCTGTTGTTGTTGTTGGAGCAGTGGTGGTTGTTGTAGGAGCAGCTGTGGTAGTTGTTGGGGCAGTTGTAGTTGTTGTTGGGGCAGTGGTAGTTGTTGTCGCTGCAGCAGTGGTTGTTGTTGGGGCAGTTGTGGTTGTTGTTTGGGCAGTTGTGGTTGTTGTTGGGGCAGCTGTTGTTGTTGTAGGAGCAGCTGTGGTAGTTGTTGGGGCAGTTGTGGTTGCTGTTTGGGCAGTTGTGGTTGTTGTTTGGGTAGCTGTGGTTGTTGTTGGAGCAGCTGTAGTTGTTGTTGGGGCAGTTGTGGTTGTTGTTGGGGCAGTGGTGGTTGTTGTAGGGGCAGTTGTTGTGTAGTTGTTGGAGCAACTGTGTTTGTTGTTGTTGGTGAAGTCGTGGTTGTTGTTGTTGGAGCAGCTGTAGTTGTTGTAGCGGTCGTTGTTGTTGTTGTTGTAGCAGTGGTGGTTGTTGTTGGAGCAACTGTGGTCGTTGTCGCTGCAGTTGTAGTTGTTGTTGTAGCAGTGGTGGTTGTTGTAGGAGCAGCTGTGGTAGTTGTTGGGGCAGTTGTGGTTGTTGTTTGGGCAGCTGTGGTTGTTGTTGGAGCAGTGGTGCTTGTTGTAGGAGCAGCTGTGGTAGTTGTTGGGGCAGTTGTGGTTGTTGTTTGGGCAGCTGTTGTTGTTGTTGGAGCAGTGGTGGTTGTTGTAGGAGCAGCTGTGGTAGTTGTTGGGGCAGTTGTAGTTGTTGTTGGGGCAGTCGTGGTTGTTGTCGCTGCAGCAGTGGTTGTTGTTGGGCAGTTGTGGTTGTCGTTGAAGCAGTTGTGGTTGTTGTTGGAGCCGTTGTGGTTGTTGTTGGAGCAACTGTGTTTGTTGTAGCGGCAGTTGTTGTTGTTGTTGTAGCAGTTGTGGTTGTTGTTGGGGCAGTTGTGGTTGTTGTTTGGGCAGCTGTGGTTGTTGTTGGAGCAGCTGTAGTTGTTGTTGGGGCAGTTGTAGTTGTTGTTGGGGCAGTGGTGGTTGTTGTCGCTGCAGCTGTGGTAGTTGTTTGGGCAGCTGTGGTTGTTGTTGGAGCAGCTGTAGTTGTTGTTGGGGCAGTTGTGGTTGTTGTTGGGGCAGTGGTGGTTGTTGTAGGAGCAGCTGTGGTTGTTGTTGGAGCAGTTGTTGTTGTTGTTGGAGCAGCTGTTGTTGTAGTTGTTGGAGCAACTGTGGTTGTTGTTGTTGGTGAAGTCGTGGTTGTTGTTGTTGGAGCAGCTGTAGTTGTTGTAGCGGCAGTTGTTGTTGTTGTTGGAGCAGTTGTAGTTGTTGTGGAGCAGCTGTTGTTGTAGTTGTTGGAGCAACTGTGGTTGTTGTTGTTGGTGAAGTCGTGGTTGTTGTTGTTTGAGCAGCTGTAGTTGTTGTAGCGGTAGTTGTGTTGTTGTTGTAGCAGTGGTGGTGTTGTTGGAGCAACTGTGGTCGTTGTCGCTGCAGTTGTAGTTGTTGTTGTAGCAGTGGTGGTTGTTGTAGGAGCAGCTGTGGTAGTTGTTGGGGCAGTTGGTGGTTGTTGTT